>NC_042616.1:559111196-559280681 GCF_901001135.1 Rhinatrema bivittatum | reverse complement strand
GAATGCCTCTTTTTATCCAGCTAAAAGTAAACCTGTTATCGACACCCACATCTAGTTTTAGTGGGACAGAAGACACAGCAGTTTTCAGACGGATCAGTTTATGTGGGTAAATCAATATTTACCTGGGTAAATGACTTTGATAATTATCCTAACAGTGAATACTTGCCTGCTTTTTGCATTGAATCAGACACTCATTTTATCAGAAAGCAGCAGACATAATCATTAGAACTCAGGATTGCTATGATTACTGGGAGGGAGAAGACTAGCTGGGAACTTGCCAATGAGTAAGGATGATACAGAATAGATACAGAGAGGGAATCATGGAGAAGCTAAAGCATAAAAGTTGTCTGAAAAAAGTTTGCAGTGCTGACATAAGACTCCTTTTCCTTGTAATTGCAGCCTACAATTGAAAGACATAAGAATAGTGACACAGGGACAAGGACAAGAAAGACATCGAAAAATGAACCAGCAGGCAACAATGAAACAGCATCTGGTATGTTTGCCAAAAGGGCCGCTAAATTTGGAGTCTCATATTCATTAAAACTGTATAAATGATATGCAATTATGCACTCTCTATAGCATTATCCACAAAAAAAAAAATGATACCACACATGTACAACAGGCTTTTCTCCATTTTAGTTTTCTTAAATCAGTCTTCATGCTGTTCAGAATCCAAAAGCACAAGGCTCACCATTTACATGCCGCATTGAAGTGAGAAACACAGTATGCTGATTATGAGACATGACCAAAGCCTTTGATCTAGTACTGTAAATATAACACTTTTCAAAAACGAATGATAAGTTTTAAAGACGTAGGGAAAGTATGCAGCAGCATAGTTTTAGGAATGCTTCTCAACACAGATTGGAAGAAAGACTGTGGGACAGATTTTGAAAGATTTAAGAGGGTTATGCGCCCCGGGCCTATTTTCAAAAGGCCCGGTGGCGCGCATAAAGCCCGGGGACACGTGTAAGTTCTGGGGATTGAAAAAAATGGGCGGTCCTGGGGCGGGGGGGGGGGGGGGGGGGGGCGGAGCGGTCCAGGGGCGGGACAGGCATGGCCAGAGGCCTCTGCAAGGCTGCTGGGCTGGGGCAGTTAGCCGGCATGCACAAGTTACAACCTGCCTCTGGCCTCTGTGCAGGCGTAACTTGTGAGATAAAGGTACAGGCCTTTCTTCACTTCCCTGACAGCCTCCGCCAGCTGCCAATGGCCTACCTACTGCTCCCAGGCCTCCCGGGGCAGCATGGACGCCACCGACAGCCATCCTGCCATTGGGATCATTTAGGCACGTGTGCGCATGGGCCAATCTTAAGCACGTCATGGCGGGAACCTCGAGGTGTCTCCTCCAGATGAAGTCATCCCTCCAGGATATTTAAACCAGCTGGCCCTGCCTACCGACGACTTGGCAAAGAGATCCATCCTTGCTAAATCCACCTCACTCTCAGAGGTCCTGTGTTCCAGTTCCTGCTTCCTGGCATAGACATCTCGGGTACCCACTCCTCGGGGGCCCTCTTCTCATCTTTGGCTATCCGCTCCTCAGAGGGCCTGATGCCTGGGACTCTGCCTGCCCCATTCCCTGGGGCTTCTCTGGAACCATCGCTACTCTCTTCATGAGTACCCTGCTCTGCGGACCACTTCCTGTTTGTACCGAGGACCTCATAAGAACATAAGAACATAAGAAAATGCCATACTGGGTCAGACCAAGGGTCCATCAAGCCCAGCATCCTGTTTCCAACAGTGGCCAATCCAGGCCATAAGAACCTGGCAAGTACCCAAAAACTAAGTCTATTCCATGTTACCATTGCTAATGGCAGTGGCTATTCTCTAAGTAAACTTAATAGCAGGTAATGGACTTCTCCTCCAAGAACTTATCCAATCCTTTTTTAAACACAGCTATACTAAGTGCACTAACCACATCCTCTGGCAACAAATTCCAGAGTTTAATTGTGCGTTGAGTAAAAAAGAACTTTCTCCGATTAGTTTTAAATGTGCCACATGCTAACTTCATGGAGTGTCCCCTAGTCTTTCTACTATCCGAAAGAGTAAATAACTGATTCACATCTACCCGTTCTAGACCTCTCATGATTTTAAACATCTCTATCATATCCCCCCTCAGCTGTCTCTTCTCCAAGCTGAAAGTCCTAACCTCTTTAGTCTTTCCTCATAGGGGAGCTGTTCCATTCCCCTTATCATTTTGGTAGCCCTTCTCTGTACCTTCTCCATCGCAATTATATCTTTTTTGAGACCTCCCTGGTGTACTCCTCTCCGCAGACCATTACCATCTCTATGGAGGACACCCTCAGATGTATCCCGCTCTGCGGGTCTTTACCAACTCTACTGAAGACCTCCTTGGTGTTCCCTGCTCTGCGGAACGCTATCATCTCTATTGAGGACCCTCACCAGCGTACTCCGCTCTGTGTCCCACTAGCATCCCTACTGAGGACCCTCTCCGGTGTACTCTGATTCGTGGACCATTACCATCTCTACTAAGGACCTCATCAGCATACTACGCTCTGTGGACCACTACCGTCTCTACTGAGGACCTTTTTCAGTATACCCCGCTCCACGGTGCCACTACCATCTCTACCAAAGACCCCCTTGGGTATACTCCCGTTCCACGGATTACTACCATCTCTACTGAAGACCTCATCGGTGTACCCCGCTCTGCGGGACCATTACCTACACTACGGAGGTATTCCTTCTGGGTATCCCCCATTCCACTGACCCTGTGTCTCTGGGTCTGTGAGACCTCCTCTCTGGCAACCCCGCTTTTCCGGGTAGTGCTTCTATCTCTTTAATAAAGACTCTAGACTGATTCTGTGTCTGATGTCAGCTGAGACCTCGCCTCCTGACTGTGAGGCTCACAGTCAGAAGGCGAGGTCTCCTGACTGTGGTACCATCTCTCACCTCGGCCCAGGGCCCACATACTAACTAATCCTAACACATTTAAATGAAATTTCTTATTTTGATTCAATTTGTTTTAAAAATAAAATGAATTAAAAATAAATTACAATTTGTTCATTTTTCATTTCATGTCATTTAAAAAAATTTTGGATGTACTCCCCAGCATCTACTTCCCCCATAAGTAAACCTCCCCATTGCTACCAAAAAAAAGTCACCCATCAAGCTCCCTAAGTCCTCCAACCCCAGGTGTCTCCACATAAGATCTTATTAACCCAAGGTCTTCCCTGGGCAGAATCTGCTCTATAATAAGATGGTGCCAGCCTCAGGTCAACCAGTGGTCAATTTGAAATCAAGACAGGTCTGGCAGGAGTGGACTGGGGGGATCCACCTCTGCCCATGGAAGACCCATGGAGGAGATAAGATGTGATTTTTTTTTTTTTTTTTGGGGGGGGGGGGGTAATCAGGGAACCAGGTTTTTGGTTTTTTTTTAACATGCCCATATCCTACCATTTTTTTACTTTTAGGTTTCTTTGTTTCTTTTGCTGTTTATTTCATTTTGAATACATGAATAAAATGCAATAAACAGCAAATAAAAGAAAAAAACTAAATGAAACAAAAAAAGTTCAATGCATATCTCTAGTATTGGTAGGTAGTGGATGTGGTTGCCAGGGAGTGTGTGAGCAAGGATTGGTGCTTGTAGATGGGGGTATCTGAGGGTTTTGGCTGTGTATTTTTGTCTGTGGGGTGATAAATCGGCAATACATGCAACAATAAAACAATTAAAGCAACCAGATGTATCACCCTCTACCCATTGTCATGCAATCTTCTTCCAAACACCTTTTAAAAGCCAAGTTTTGATTATTTTTCTGAACTTAAAGATAATTAGGTTCCTTACAAGCCTCCAGCAGTAATGAATTCCACAATAATGGACCATGGTAGCTACCCCTCGGCTACCACCAGGATGGACTCTTCATGTGCTGCTGCTGCTGAAAAGGAGAGACACACCACTGCTTGCAGGCCTTCATCCTCAGGCCCCCCCCTAGTGTTGACTATGAAGAGCTATCCTACCCTTCACAGCCTTACTGAAGCTTTTAATCCCTGCTACTACCCTCAGTGTGTCCATGCCTTCTGAAGGCACTATGATAATGACTAAACATCAATAAAGAGGAACATCAGACTGCCAGTCCAAGGAAATGGAATCACTCTCAAGAAAAAAGGATGCACTAGGAAATATAAATTTTTTATTTCAATATGCACATAAGCCTGCTAGAGTGAATGACGATATATCTTTTACAAATCCTCATCGCTCAGGATGTATGTTTCCTCCTCCTCAAGATGATCATTTAGTCCTTCTAGAGGAGGCAGGCATCTGGTTTTGGTGAGGCTATGGATAATTCAGCAGGCTAGTAAATAGCTCACGGGCCTTAGTGTAGAAAATGATATTCCTCTGATCTGTACAGGTAGTGGAAATGTGCTCTTCAGTAAACCAAAGGTTCTCTCAATGATTGCCCTAGTCTGCCAGTAGGTCCTGTTGTAGTGCACAATGTCAGTCTGTGGGTATGCCAGCTGGATCATGAGCCAGGTTTTGAATGGATATTACTCTGTGAGAGAAGGCAGAGCTGAGCTGAGTAATATATACCACAGTGGTAAGCAGCAGGACTATTCCCAGGTAGATGCTCGAAAGGGCCTCCTAGGCCTACCAAATTAGTCCACCTAGATATTGGGGAGAGAAAAGAGTAGAGGTTTACAGCTATATGGTTGTAGTGAGAACAGCATGACTACCTAGAAGCCATCCCCCAGTTATGTGATCTTTCTGGAAGGCAGTCATGAATTCCTAACTTTGAAAGGGTATAGCATCATTAGGGATGTGAATCGTTTTAGGACGATTAAAATTATCGTCCGATAATTTTAATATCGTCTTAAAACCGTTATGGAACACAATACAATACAGATTCTAACGATTTATCGTTATAAATCGTAGAATCGTGAGCCGGCACATTAAAACCCCCTAAAACCCACCCCCGACCCTTTAAATTAAATCCCCCACCCTCCCGAACCCCCCCCCAAATAACTTAATAACCTGCGGGTCCAGCGGCGGTCCGGAACGGCAGCGGTCCGGAACGGGCTCCTGCTCCTGCATCTTGTCGTCTTCAGCCGGCGCCATTTTCCCAAAATGGCGCCAGAAAAATGGCGGCGGCCATAGACGAAAAAGATTGGACGGCAGGAGGGTCCTTCCGGACCCCGCTGGACTTTTGGCAAGTCTCGTGGGGGTCAGGAGGCCCCCCACAAGCTGGCCAAAAGTTCTGGAGGTCCAGCGGGGGTCAGGGAGCGATTTTCCCGCCGCGAATCGTTTTTCGTACGGAAAATGGCGCCGGCAGGAGATCGACTGCAGGAGGTCGTTCAGCGAGGTGCCGGAACCCCTCGCTGAACGCCTCCTGCAGTCGATCTCCTGCCGGCGCCATTTCCGTACGAAAACGATTCGCGGCGGGAAATCGCTCCCTGACCCCGCTGGACCTCCAGGAACTTTTGGCCAGCTTGTGGGGGGCCTCCTGACCCCACGAGACTTGCCAAAAGTCCAGCGGGGGTCCGAAGGAACCTCCTGCCGTCCATCTTTTTCGTCTATGGCCGCCGCCATTTTCGGCGCCATTTGGAAAATGGCGCCGGCTGAAGACGACAATGATGGCAGGAGGCAGGAGCCCGTTCCGGACCGCTGCCGTTCCGGACCGCCGCTGGACCCGCAGGTTAATTTAAGTTATTTGGGGGGGGGGGTTCGGGAGGGTGGGGGATTTAATTTAAGGGTCGGGGGTGGGTTTTAGGGGGGTTTTAGTGTGCCGGTTTTCGATTTTTCGATTTTTAAACGATTTTTAACGATTTTTTCCACGATATTTTACCCCCCCAAACGGCAACAATACGATTCCTTCCCCCTCCCAGCCGAAATCGATCGTTAAGACGATCGAGGACACGATTCACATCCCTAGGCATCAGTGACAGGATTCTGTAAACCTTGGACACTACTTCATGATGATTCCCTTGGCATCACAGACCACCTGCATTTTGAGGGAGGGCAAGATGTTACTGTTGTGAAAGGTGGTCTTGCTGCCAGCTGGTGCCCTTATAGAAATGTGTGAGCAATTGATAGCCCCCCAAAAATGAGGAGACATATGTAATTTGGTAGAAATAAGTCATAATTTGTTGTTGTTGCTCTCTTTTCTGAATAAAAGAGACATAGTGTTTTGTTTTCCTGGAAATATAGCCAGAAAACCTATCAAAGTATATGGCGGTGGCTGACAGGCTTACTCCTGCCATGACATCTAGAGGTGTCTGGAAGGGTGCTAGTGGTAAAAATATTATTAGGAAGAATGTGGTACTCATATATCAACTGAGTTTCTTTTACTTTCAAAGAATGCTCACAATCAGGTATTTATAGCTTTTCAGGTGCTATTACCAGTCTATTATTTTGCTGAGAGACTGGGTAAACCTTCTTTTAATCACTGGTAACCACATTCAACATCATTTGCATTTTTTTCTTTTTTTTTTTTAGTTATTTTAAAGAGACGAGAGACACTTATCGTTGCATAGCGTGGTCATGTCAGCTTTAAACAACACCGGGCCCGACCCGACCCGGTACGTGTTTCGTGGGCTTCTTCAGGGGTGGAACATTTTGCGATGTCTACAATATAAACAAAAAGCGTTATACTTAACTTGTTAGCTGGTTGAATATCAACAAAATATCGGTGTGCACTAAGTCATACGTTCATGAAGTCTGTCCCGTTGTATACGCTGTTGCACGGTCTCAGCTTTATGAAAGCAGGATCCACTGTTGTTTGAACCGGACTTTTTGAAGCAATCATTAGATTCTCAGCAGAGCAATGAAAAAACAGGAGGTGGCTATGTGTGCTAATTGAGAAATTAGAGTAGTGATGACCATTCTACGCTGTCCATTTAGGCCATCTGGGGCTTCTGATGCAAGAGTAAAATCCACCATTGTAGATACTGCAAAATGTTCCACCCCTGAAGAAGCCCACGAAACATGTACCGTGTCGGGTCGGGGCCGGGTGTTGTTTAAAGCTGTCATAACCACGCTATGCAACGATAAGTGTCTCGTCTCTTTAAAATAACTAATAAAAAGAAAAAACAATGCAAAAAATGCAAATGATGTTGAATGTGGTTACCAATGATTAAAAAGAAGGGTTTACCCAATCTCTCAGCAAAATAACTATAGACTGGTAAATAGCACCTGAAAAGCTATACAATACCTGATTGTGAGCATTCTTTGAAAGTATACAAGAAGCTTAGTTGATATATGAGGTACCACATTCTTCCTAATAATATTTTTCAGCTTTTGAATATGATGTTGGATGAAGTATAGCTAATTTATACATCATATATTACGTTGTCCCTAGTTCAATAGTGGTAAAAAAATAGGCCAGAGTGAAGTGAGCTTGAGGTGTACTAGCATGGTGTGGCATCTCTGGTTGGAAGGGCACAGGTTCTGTTCTAGCTTATGGCACAGGTATAGTACGACTTCCTTTGTGGACCTGAGCCTGCACCCGTCGTCAGTAGGAGAATTCCTCAAGGGTCCTCCCTGTCTCCTACTTATTTAACATTTACCTTATACCGCTATGCCACCTTCTCACCACCAACCTCAAACATTTCCTTTATGCGGACGATATCCAGGTCCTGATACCCATTAGGATTCCTTTGCAAAAAACTCTGGCTTACGGGATACATGCCTTCAAAAAATTAAACTCCTCCTCACCAGCCTCTTAAACCTGGTATAAATTCCAGCAAAACTGAAATACTGCTCATCGCATCAGAGAACAACACCATCACCTCTGCACAGCAAGCCACGCCAACAATCACACAAGTGAGAGACCTAGGAGTCCTAATTGATAATCGCCATGAATTTCAAAGCCACTATTAATAAAACCACCAAAGACTGTTTCTACCAACTACAAGTGCTGAAAAGAATTAGACCTCTTTTCCATGCCCAAGATTTCAGAACCCTTCTACAAGCAATCATTTTTTCAAAATTAGACTATTGTAACACCATCCTACTGGCCTTCCCGCTTCATACACCAAACCGCTTCAGATGGTGCAAAATGGCAGCTGCACGAATTCTGACAAATACCAGGAGAAGGGACCACATAACCCCCATTTTAAAGAGCCTCCATTGGGTTACCTATACACTTTAGAATTAGATACAAGGCCATTCTTACCACATACAAAACATCCACCAACTGGCTCCTATTGACCTACAGATCCCCCTCCGACTACACAACTCGTCAAGACCAACAAGAGATGCATACAAGGGTTCGCTACAGGTACCACCGCCCAAATCCACCAGACACAGCACACTAAGAGACCGAGCTTTCTCTACAGCCCATCCCACCGTTATGGAACTCCTCCCCTCAAATCTCAGAATAGAACCATGCATCTCAACCTTCAAAAAAAGACTAAAGACCTGGATATTCATACAAGCCTTCCCGGACGCTAATTGATCTAACTCTTCCAAGCCACCCCCATTCTCCACCTACCCATGGTTAACATCAATGACAAAAAGATCACCCTTGAATTTTTCGACCTTACCACTAACATGGAAATAGAGGCTATTCTAAAAAAGATGAAACCCGCCCCCCACTCCTCAGATACCATTCCCTCAAAAACCCTCCTCTCTATCAGCCCCCCGCCATCACCAACCCATTACAGACCTAATCAACTGCTCCATCACTGCTGGCAGCCTCCAGACCCACTCAAATTGGCCATAGTCAAGCCCCTTCTAAAAAAACCCACCCTTAACCCAACAGACCCTGCCAATTACCGTACCCAATTTCCAATCTCCCTTTTTTATCCAAAGTCCTAGAGAGGGTAATCAACAAACAACTTGACTGATTTTTTAGAAGATCATAATATCCTCCACCCTCTACAGTTCGGTTTCCGTAAAGCCCGAAGCACTGAAACCTTACTACTGGCCATGACAGATACACATACTTAAAGGTATGGACCATGGAAACTCGTACTTACTCGCCCTACTAGACATCTCAGCTGCATATGATACAGTCAACCATCAAATTCTAATGACCCAGCTTAGCAGAAATAGGTATCACGGCACCGCCCTCACATGGCTCTCCTCATACCTCACAAACAGAGAATACCTCATAAAAATCGACAAATACGAATCTCACACATACCTATCACACAGGTGTCCCCCCAAGGATCCTCCCTATCCTCCACCCTCTTCAATATTTATCTCTTACCGCTATGCCACCTCCTCTCCAACCTAGGCCTGAAATTTTCCTATATGCAGACGACGTACAGATTCTCATACCGTTTCAAGGGTCCATAAGCAAAACCTTTGCAACACTGGAATCTGCCTCACTACCATAAACACGCTGTTATCTGAGCTCCATCTAGCTCTAAATACATCCAAAACAGAATTACTCGTCATCTCTAATCAGCCTGAACGTCTTTACCCTCCCCATACGACAGAACAATCCTCAGAAACACAACCACAGCCCTCTCCCAGCCCCAGTTTGTAAGAGACCTAGGCATCCTCATAGATCAACACCTAAACTTTAAACCCCACATCAAAGCTCTCCTAAAGGGAGGTTTCTATAAATTAAACATCCTGAAAAAACTCAAACCCCTCCTCCACACACACGATTTCCGCACTGTCGTACAGACCACCATGCTCACAAAACTGGACTATTGTAACCTCCCTGCTAATAGGACTCCCCTGCCACCACCATCAAACCCCTGCAGATTCTACAAAATTCCATGGCCAGAATCATAACAAGTACTCGTAAAAGGGACCACATCACCCCCATCCTAAAGGACCTACATTGGCTGCCCATCTCCTTCCGCTCACAATACAAAACCCTAACCATCCTTCACAGCTCCCTTCATAAACACAACCACACCTGGCTTGATGAGATGCCTCACTACCGCTCCTCTGACCGACCTACAAGAACAGCCCATACAGGCACTCTCCACACACCATCCCTCAAATCAGCACATTCATCTCATACCAGAGGGAGAGCGTTCTCCATCGCTGGCCCCACCCTCTGGAACTCCCTCCCCACCCTCCTACGCCAAGAGACATCACTCCACAATTTCAAGAAAGGAGTCAAGACATGGCTCTTCCGACAGGCCTACCCTGACACAAACCAAACATAAATTCTTCCCTCCAGCCCCTCCCTGTCTCGACCATCCTCCGGCTGCTCCCCCCCTCCGTCCGACCCACCCCTACCCCTCTTCACTCCTAGTCACCTTCCAATCCTTGTCTCCCAACCGCCCCCTTCCCCCTTCTACCCTCTACCCCCCGTACACCTTTCAATCTCCCTCAAATAACCTTTCTCCGAATGAACACCTTAGCCCAAGTAATACTGGTGGCTTTCAAGTCCTCATGAGTCCCTCCTTAAGTAAATGAAACCTGTACTTAAGTTACTGATACCTATACTCAAGTTAATGAGACCTGTGCACTCCGTCATCTGTACATAGTTTCCCTCTATTCCTATAGTTTTCATTCCTTTACTTCTCATCTCTCTATCTGCCTTTGTTCTCCTCTCTTCCCCATCCCCACATTGTTAATTGTTATTGCCAGTTATTTTATTTACTATCATTATTAAATATTGTTTTATCGTTACACTGTATTTTCCACCTGAGTTCATTGTAAACCGGCATGATGTGCTGCACGAATGTCGGTAAATAAAAGTTAATAAATAAATAAATAAATAAATAACCTTATCTTCTATCGTTACCCGTGTGAATAATAACCTGTCCTTTCTCTTCTAAGCCAAGTTCTTAACACCCTGTTATATGTAACTGCCTTTTCAGCACCATTGTTATAGTTATGTTTACTATGCACCCCTGTTCTATGTGAACCAGCATGATGTGACTGCTGTCTCGAATGCCGGTATATAAAAATTTGAAATAAATAATAAATAAATAAATATGACTTTCTCCTCTGACAGATTAAAAATTGTGCCTATTCCTGTATACCCTCTCTAAGAGGTACTGTCTCCTCCTCTAATCCTCCTCTGGTATCTCTTCCTCCTCAACTACTGTGCCATGAATATCCATAACTTTATTATACTCATTTTGAATTTTATTTCTCCAGTCACTCACCCCTAGTCGCCCCAGAGACATCACTTTTCCTCCCAGTCTGACCCAGTATGTTCCAGTCACCATAAACACACACATACAACACACACACACCTCTCTCTCTTCTCTCTCTCTCTCTCTCTTTCTGAATTCAGTGTCATGTGAAGGTGGGCAGACAAGGTCTTGAGTGCCTGAAGAGCCAGGTACATACCTTCCGGCTACTGGCCCTTCTGAGATTTCTGTGCACAAACCCACCTCCTCTGTGGTGCCTCCTGGCTGCTTTTTAGTTATTTGCTTCACATTATTTTTTTTGGCTGCATTTCTTTTTGGGCGGCTTGCAGTACGACTGGCAGCTCTTTGAAATCAAACTGGACAGATTGCCTTCCAGCACTACCATCTTTCTATCGAGACCTTGTTACTCTTGGTTCATGATTAAGCCTCAAGGAGGTCAGCGGTTCCCATGGAAGACTAACGGGAATAGACTCCTCTTCACAACCTTGCTCTGGGTGTGGAAATGTTGGAGTCCCTTGCGGTATGCCATCAATTCGCCTCAGCTGAAATCACTAAGGTTGGTCATATTTTAATGGCTGACCATCATTCATGGGTATAGCCCAAACTGGTACAGCAAACTAGGGAAAAAGACCTATCATCCTTAGCTGGGGCCATTTGGGTGATCACCAACTGGGCATCCATGAAGCTATTCACCCTACTGAGAGGCGGTCCTCAGGCTGGAGGTCTCTGCCCACCTTCCATCCCTCTCCTGAACCTGCATATAGGTCCCATCCCCAGCTCCTCCCCATGCATGCCTTTTCCCCCATCCCAAAGCTCAGCTGGCTTCATGAAATCCACACTGTAGCATTTGAGATGACTTTGCATAAAAGGTTATACGACCTAGTGGTTCACATTATCCACTTTCTTGCCCTTGTCTCTCATCCGGACACAGACTGGTGTCCCATGTTAGGGGACATCTCAGGGCTTAGGTGAAAGAGTTTTTCTGGCACCCTTACACCTAAATAATATGGGGACCACTCATCGCACATTATACATGGGGTGATATGCATGGGGAGTATGTTAGAAACCATCTCAAGAGGCCCCCTGTGTGCGCCTTCTGTACTACAAAAGAATCAGTACACACATATACTTGAGCTGCCCCAGGTTAACTCCCTTCCTCAACTGTCCTGTGTACCAGTTCCAATGAGTCACTCTGAAGATGTTCCTTTGAGTACCTCAAAGGCCATTTGGACACAAAATCTTTGTCAGAGAGAGATTCTGAAGCATTTACATGGAAGATGACCACCAAATGCCCAAATACCACCCAGGTCATATTTGTTGATAAGCAGACAATGCTTATTTTAGTATGGTTACCCACTGGATATGGGCCCATAGGATGTTTAAAGAGAGACTCTGAAGTATTTATACAGAAGAGAACTTCCAAATGGCCAAATTCCATTCAGGGCATTTTTGTTGATAAGCAGACAGTGCTTTTTTTCTGTGCAGTATCCCGCTTGATGTGGGCCTATAGGACATTGGGAAAAGAAACTGCTGTGTTGTTCTGGCCGCAGCGAACTGCCGTTGGTAATTTGCCGCGGAGCCTGCCTATCAAACAAGTTACAAAGACCAAACTGCCCTACAATTCCCTAGTCCACCCAAAACAAAAAGAGACTACTTTTCAGCTAAGATCCACCAATACATGTACAACCCGAAAGCCCTTTTCAATTATGTTGCCAACCTCACCAAATCCTCTCAGCCCACTATCCCTGAGAATGATGCCTCCACTAAGAGCGAAGAAATCGCCCAGTATTTCCTCACAAAAATCACCAACATCCTCCGCAGATTTCAACACCCTTCTCCATCCACCTCCCCTTCCCCCTCCCCCCAACCCTCCCCCACTTCACCCACCCTCCAAACCCTTGACCTGACTTCCGCTAAAGAAGTGGAATCTATTCTCAGAAAACTTAAACCAGCTTCCCACCCTTCAGACACCATTCCCACAAAATCCCTCTCCATCCCGAACACTATATCCAAACCCATCGCAGACATCATAAACTCCCCCCTCTCTTCAGGCTCTGTCCCAGATGCTCTTAAACAAGCTATTGTCAAGCCCCTCCTAAAAAAACCAACACTAGACCCTAAAGACCCCGCTAACTTCCGCCCTATCTCTAACCTGCCCTTCCTATCCAAAATTATGGAAAAGATTGTAAACATCCAACTTACAGAATATCTAGAAAGCAACAACATTCTGCATCCAGCCCAATACGGCTTCCGTAAATACCTCAATACAGAAACCCTCCTGCTCTCCCTCACGGACCACTTACTCATAGGCATGGACCGAGGCAACTGTTACCTCCTCGCCCTACTCGACATCTCAGCTGCCTTTGATACCATCAACCATAACCTCCTCATCAACCGGCTATCCGAAATAGGCATCTCAGGCCTAGCCCTACTATGGTTTAAATCCTACTTATCTAACAGAAAGTTCTCCGTCAAGATAGGAAACGCCAACTCCACACTCTATCCCTTGTCTCAAGGTGTCCCACAAGACTCCTCCCTCTCCTCCACCCTTTTCAACATTTATCTCACACCTCTATGTCAGCTCCTCACAGACCTCGGCCTCAAATTCTACCTCTATGCAGATGACGTTCAAATCGTCATTCCCATTCACAACTCTCTCTCAGATGCCCTTGCCTTCTGGAACACATGTCTTGCCAACATCAATGACTTCCTCACCAACATCCACCTCGCTCTAAACTCCTCCAAAACAGAGCTGCTCCTTATCTCTCCTCACCTCCCTCCCAAACCACCGATCTCCAACGATCCAGCTTTCAACGTCATAACACCCCACCCACAGTAAGAGACCTTGGGGTTATCATAGATCAACAACTCAATCTCAAAAACAGATCAACTCCATCCTCAAAGAAGGTTTCTTCAAGCTTCACATCCTGAAGAAACTCAGACCCCTCCTCCACTATCATGACTTCCGCACCGTCGTCCAAGCCACCCTTTCCTCAAAGCTGGACTACTGTAATGCCCTCTTCCTTGGCCTACCCCCTCCACCACCAAGCCCTTACAAATGCTCCAGAATGCCATCGCCAGGGTCATCACCAACTCAAGGAAAGCTGATCACATTACCCCAATACTCAAAGAACTCCACTGGCTCCCCATCGCATCCCGAATTCTCTTCAAAATCTAACCATAGTGCACAAGTCCATCCACTCGCACAATTCCAATTGGTTGGATGAACCCTTTCGTCCTATACGCACTGAACGACCCACTCGCACTGTCAACAAAGGCACCCTCTCCATTCCCCCTTTGAAAAAAGCCCACCTCTCCTCTACTAGGGACCGTGCACTATCCATTGCAGGCCCTAAACAATGGAACACCCTCCCTACCACTCTCAGGCTAGAGCCATGTTACGCCAAGTTCAGAAAAAAACTTAAAACATGGCTCTTCCGACAAGCCTACCCTGATTAAGTACACCGACTTCTGCAAGATCTTGCCTACGCCTTGTATATTCCTGTAAATAGTCCGTTGCAGTTTTTATTTATGCTTTAATTCCTCCACCTCCTGCTCTTTGTATACTCCTCCTTGTTCGCCCTCCCTGTTCATTGTAATTTCTACCTTTAAAGTTACATTGTAAACCGGTATGATGTATGCATACTAATACCGGTATATAAAAGTTTTTAAATAAATAAATAAATAAATAATAAATAAATAGTCAGTGCCTGACCTGTGCATCCAAACAGGACCCGCTACTGACAAGGAAGAAGATCAGAGATTTCAGCCTATGAGAGTTGTGTTTACAAGGAGAGATTTTTGGTTGCTGTCCTCACTTCCTTTTCCTACCCAGAGACAAAGCATTTCTAGGGTTTTTGTAATGTGTGCCTTTTTGTTTTAGCAGAAGGATAGACTGAGAATGGAAAGCAGTGTTCTTTGGAGATCCCAGGAGCAAGGCTGCTTGCTGCAAGTCTGAAAAAGCAAAGAGTTTGGAGAGAAAATAAAAAAGTGAAAGACAGAAACTTTCAGCACAAGACACTCCAGAGTGCAGTTTCCCTGAAGGCATCCCTCTGCCTGGATTCTCTGCTATATGCTCTTCTACAAGTCTGTGAGCTAAGTACTTTATAACTGTCCAACGAGGCTTTAAGAGGAAACTTTCTGAAGGCTGGCTTTCCTTTTTGATTTATACCTTAGCCTACTTTAGAAGCACCACAGACTCTGTGAGGCACAGCCTTCCAGACATGACTTGCTTGGACAGGGAGCAGTGTAATCTGATTTTTCTTCCCACTGCCTTGCTTGAAGGGAGTCTAACCTTGTAGGGGTTGCATCTCCCCAGGTATTAGAAACAATCCTATTTCTGGACCCTACTCAGCCCCGGGTCCATCACTGCATCTTTAGCAATCTCTACAAGGGCCCCACCCAGACATAAATGTATTTTATTAATTTTTATGGGACATCATATTATTTTGGTTTTTTCTCCTTGAATTCCCTATTCGGGTGTACCCTTGGATCAAGTGACTGTTTAATTATTGCAGATATACTAGGTTTTTTGATTGGGGTTCTTGTTGGAAAATTGCAGCTAATAATGACAGTAAGTGATTTAATTATTACAACCATCGGTATTTTCTCTCTATAACATTGTTATGACTCTTACTGCCTTTGACTGGTACGTGGTATTTATTGGTATGTTCTGATTAAGATTATGTTGTATTAAATGGTGATGCATATTGCTGTGTCCTTATTATCTACCAGAATTACATAAGAACATAAGAAATTGCCATGCTGGTTCAGACCAAGGGTCCATCAAGCCCAGCATCCTGTTTCCAACAGAGGCCAAACCAGACCACATGAACCTGGCAAGTACCCAAATATCAAGAAGATCCCATGCTTCTGATGCAATTAATAGCAGTGGCTATTACCTAAGTAAACATGATTAATAACAGTTAATGGACTTCTCCTCCAAGAAGTTATCCAAACCTTTTTGAACCCAGCTACACTAACTGCACTAACTACATCCTCTGGCAACAAATTCCAGAGCTTAATTGTGCGTTGTGAGAAAATAATTTTATCTAATTAGTCTTAAATGTGCTACTTGCTAACTTCATGGAATGCCCCCTAGTCCTTCTACTGTTCGAAAGTGTAAATAACCGAGTCACATCTACTTGTTCAAGACCTCTCATGATCTTAAAGACCTCTATCATATCCCCCCTCAGCCATCTCTTCTCCAAGCTGAACAGCCCTAACCTCTTCGCCTTTCCTCATAGGGGAGCTGTTCCATTCCCTTTATCATTTTAGTTGCCCTTCTCTATCGTAACTATATATTTTTTGAAATGCGGCGACCAGAATTGTACACAGTATTCAAGGTGCGGTCTCACCATGGAGCGATATAGAGGAATTATGACATTTTCTGTTCTAATAACCATTCCCTTCCTAGTAATTCCTAACATTCTGTTTGCTTTTTTGACTGCCGCAGCACACTGAGCCAACAATTTTAAAGTATTATCCACCATGATGCCTAGATCTTTTCCTGGGTGGTAGCTCCTAATATGGAACCTAACATCGTGTAACTACAGCAACGGTTATTTTTCCCTATATGCATCACCTTGCACTTGTCCACATTAAATTTCATCTGCCATCTGGATGCCCAATCTTCCAGTCTCATTCCCAGGCATCACATCACCTTCTCTCTCCACCTCCTCACACCTGACATTATCATCACACAACCTTCCCTTTCATTCTACTCTCCTCTCCCTGGCATCATCACCTTCCCTCTCCCACCACCATCATCATCACCTTCCCTCCCTTCCAAGACTCTCCTGCTTCCCTGGCCATCACACCTTTTCTCTCCACCTCCTCACCCCTGACATCATCATCATCCATTATCACTACTACCTTCCCTTTCCTTCTACCCCTCTCCCCCACCCCCTGCTATCATCATTATCTTCTCTCCCTCCTCCTCACCTTAAGTATTATCATCTCCTTCCTTCTCCCTCCATCCCTCTCCCCCACCCCCTGGCATCATAATCACCATCTCTTTCCCCCACCCACAGGCATCATCACCACCTCTTCCTCACCCCCTCACATCATTGTAAATAAAGTAAAAAAAAAAGAATTGGGTTACCTGCCTGCTGGACTGTGGCTGTGGTTGCTGCTGTCCCTGTGCTGAGGCCTGGAGGCCTAGTGAAGACAGTCCAATTTATTTTTATTTTTCAGAGACATGAGGGGTTTGGGGTTGTAAGAGAGCTCCAGGCAGCATGGCCACAATGCTTTTATGCTTTTATTTGGCCCTGGACAGTAGGAGGAACTTGCCTGCTTCAGTGGCTTCAGATGTATGTGCTTAGAAGCGGCACTAGTGCCGCAGGTGAGCAGAGGTGGCCAGTGGTCAGGGAAGCAGGAGCAATCAGCCTAATCAGTTGATCGCTGCCACTCTGGCTTTCCCTGACTACGGCCCTGCCTCGTGAAGGTCCATGTGAGTGCCGCAGGAACCTGGGGAACTCCCGGCGGCATGGAGAGTGAGGCGAAAGATTTGGTGGTAATGAGCAGCAGCAGCCCTGAGAATGCTGCGCTGCAGAAATATGGAGAGAATCATGGTGCCAGGACGTTGAGCAGGTGCCTAGAACAGTGTCTGCAAGCACTAATTTAATTTAAAAAAAAATGGAATAAGTAAATGTTAGGTTTATTTATTTATTTATTTATTTATTTGTTTACTTATTTATTTAAGGTTTTTATATACCGGCATTCATGATACAATCACATCATGCTGGTTTACAGTTAAGCAGGGTGCATAATAAACTTCAGACAAGAACTATAGTGCGGAAGAAAGCAGTTACAAATAACAAGGATGACTGAACTAGGAGAGGAGGGAAATAAAAGGAAAGGTTATCAACAGCTAAAAATATTTACAAAGAGCTGAAATTGAGCTGGCTGTGTTATAAATGTTGATGTTATGAGACAACATAGTTTAAAATCTAGAGATGTGCATTGTTACTTTTATCGGTTCGGGCTTTGTTTTTGGGCCCCCATGAGAAATTTTATTTTTCTGGTGTTTTTTATTTATTTTTTTTTTTGTGGGTCCCAAAAGTGACGGCAGAAGAAGACCAAACGGCCCATCCAGTCTGCCCAGCAAGCTTTCACACCTATTTGTTTTCATACTTATCTGTTACTCTGACTGCTGAGGTCAGGGCTCTTATTGATAACTTTTTGGTTCCAATTCCCTTCCACCCCCACCATCGATGCAGACAGCAGTGCTGGAGCTGCATCTAAGTGACGTATCTAGCTAATTGGTTTGGGGTAGTAACTGCCATAATAAGCAAGCTATTACCATGTTGGTTTACCCTGCCTGTGCAATTCAGTCCTTGTTAGTTGTCTGAATATAAATCCTCTTTACTTCATTCCCCCCTGTCGTTGCAGCAGTGAGCTGCGCTGGATGTGTATTCCAAGTGAAGTATCAGGCTTAATTGATTCGGGGTAGTAACCGCCATAACAAGCAAGCTATACCCATGCTTGCTTGTTACACCATGCTTGCTTATTACCTGCTATTAATTAAGTTGACTTAGAAAATAGCCACTGCTATTACTAGCAATGGTAACATGGAATAGACTTAGTTTTTGGGTACTTGCCAGGTTCTTATGGCCTGGATTGGCCACTGTTGGAAACAGGATGCTGGGCTTGATGGACCCTTGGTCTGACCCAGTATGGCATGTTCTTATGTTCTTGTGAATGTGGATCCTACCAAAATATCTGTATTACACCATCTTTGTTATGTTTACTGAATCAGAAAGGGCCACTTTATGTGTGCTCCTTGTCTCCCTATGCAGTGCTTTTATTAAAGGGGCACATAAAATAATTTTCCCCTTATAAAACAAAAACTTTGTTTTGGCTTGGCTGCACTCATATCTGTAGCCCTTAGGGGATGAAAGTGGTAAATGTAGACATAACTCTGATTTGTGATCTCCCTTACTGGTTGCTCTTTCAGAGGTGCAAAGTATATTCAGCAGAACTAAATGCAAATGCAGCTCTAAATCTAGATAGGAGGATAACAATTAGTGGATTAACCTGGAAGGCAAGCAACATGCAGGTACTAGAAATGTGGTTTGAGAGTAGTATGGTCCACTGAAGAAGCCAACAGTGGCACTCAAAGCCAGGAGACGGAACTGAACTAGGAGACCTGACAGGAAATTTACCTATACCAGCCCTCGTTTGCGCAGGTTGAGCCCTTGGGTGCTGGGGCCAGCAGGTCTTAGGCGCAGATCTCCTAGAGACGACAGTCCAGTGGGCAGTCCGAGACAGGGCAGGCACAGAAGACAAGAGAGATGAAGACGGTCCAGGAGTTGAGGCAGGCAGCAAAGGAACAGCATGAGAAAGTAGGCCAGAGGTCGGGTCAGGCAGCAGGTAAGACAAAGACAGGAAACACGCCGAGGGTCAGTGCGGGCAGCAGACAAAGGAATCCAGGAGCCAGGCTGAGGATCATGTGGGCAGCAGATAGAGGAATCCAGGAGCCAGGCCAAGGTCAGAACCAGAGAATCAAGTGAAGACAGAGTAAAGCCAGAAACACAGGAGCAGAGCCAGGAACACAGGAATGCTGAAGCAGGATCTGGAACAGCAACTAGCTTACTCGGAGCGTGGACCTGTTGCCAAGGCAAGGTAGAGGCAATAGAAGTGGCCTACATATAGGCCTCTGAAGATGCTGGGCCAGGCCGAAGTTTCCCACCGTGGCCCCTTTAAATTCTGGGCTCCTGCAAGCGCGTGCCTAAGGGGCGGAGTCCCCAGCAGCATTCGGAGGTGTCTCCCTCGTGGGGAGGATGCCGAAGGAAGGCCCCACCGTGGGTCGACCCGGCACTAGAAAGACAGTGGGGAGCCTTTGAGACCGGATAAGGGAAGAGGGCCCTACCGTGGACAGCTGTGGCCATGTTTCCCAACAGTACCCCCCCTCCTATGCCCCCTCCCCGGGTTTTTGGCTTGTTCGGATGCTCTTGGTGGAATGTGAAGAGGAGAGATTTGTCCAGGATATTGGAGGCAGGCTCCCACGTCTTCTTCTCCAGGCCAAAGCACTCCCACAAGATCAGTGCGTATGTGATTGAGTGCGTACTAGAGTACACACTCAGTCACCTTAATTTATATGCCAACATGTAAACCATTGAGATGAATTTAACTTAGCAACGGTATAGAAAAGATTTTAAATAAATAAATAAGATATTCCAGCGTTGATGATAGAACCAGATATCCAAGATCTCCTGCACTTGATAAACGGGATCCTCATCCGCTTCTGCATTAAGAGGCTTTGGTGAGTTACATTGGAAGTGTGAGAGGACCAGTGGTTTAAGTAGAGAGACATGAAATATGTTGTGTATTCTTAAGCTCGATGGTAAGCATAAGCAGTAGGAGACTGGCCCCAAGCATTCAATGACCGGGAAGGGGCCAATATATTTAGGAACCAATTGCATGGAAGGGATCAGTAGGTGGATGTGGCGGGAGTTAGCCAGACTCGATCTCCATGGTTGAAGAGTGGAGCCTTGCGGCGGTGTCTATCTGTATCCTTCTTAGCAGCCTCCGCTACTCGTAGCAAATTAGCTTGAGTGGAGTTCCAGAGAGAGTGAAGTTGCAGGGCTGTGAGTTGGACAGCAGGTGAGAGCACAGACATAGGAAGCAGTAAAAGTGGTTTTGGTTGTTTGCCAAACACCACCTGGAACGGAGAGATCTTGGTTGCAGAGTGTGTGTGATAATTGTAGGAGAACCCCGCCAATGGGAGCAGAGCCACCCAATCATCTTGTCTCCCATGAACATACAGAGGAATGTCTTGAAAGAGTGGTTGGTCCGCTCTGCTTGGCCATTGCCTTGGGGATGGAAGGATGACGTGAAGACTATCTTGACTCCAAACTTCTTGCAAAGTGCCCTCTATTATCTTGCTGTGAATTCTGAACCTCAATCCAAGGCGATATGCTGTGGCAGCCAGTGCAGGCGGAAGATGTGCTGCGTGAAGAGTTGGGTGAGCTCTGGCACCACAGGGAGCTTGGGAAGAGTCACAAAGTGGGCCATCTTTGAGAACCTATCTACCGTGACCCAGATGACTCTTTTCCCCTCTGAAGGTGGTAGATGAACTACGAAGTCTGTAGAAATATGGGTCCAGGATTCTGATGGTATGGGCAGTGGCTGCAATAGCCCCAGACATCACCGGGTAACAGCTTCTTCTGGGCGCAGGTTGGGCAGGAATTGACATACGCCTTGGGGTCACCAATAGTGGTGGGTTAAGAGTTCCAATGTCCTGGCCTTGCCGGGATGTCCAGCCATCAGGGAATCGTGTGCCCAAGAGAGAACTTTCTTTCACAGGCAAATGGCTTCCACCGTCTTGCCTGCCGGGACTAAATCTGTTGCTGTCAAAAGGACATTAGCTGGGTCTAGGATATACTGCAGAGTTCCTGGTGCATCCTCAAGCTCCGAGGTGCGGGAGAGGGCATCAGCTCTGATGTTCTTAGACACTGGCCGGTAACGTAGCAAGAAGTTGAAGCGCTGAAAAACAAGGACCAGCGAGCTTGTCGAGGGTTCAGTCATTGAGCCTGGCACAGATATTCCAAGTTTTTGTGGTCGGTGTAAAATACTATGGGATGCCGAACCCCCTCAATCCACTGCCGCCATTCCTCAAAGGCCATCTTTATGGCTAATAGTTCCTTATCTCCTATGCTATAGGTTTTTTGGCAGGGGAGAACTTTCGTGAGAAGTAAGAGCAGGGAAGTAACGTGCCCTTGCCTGAAACTTGGCTGAGATCCGCACCCACCTCTATGTTGGAGGCATCTACCTCTACGATGAAGGGTTATGTTTGATCCAGATGGCGCAAGCAGACATCAAGAAGGAAGGCTTGTTTTAGCTCCTCAAAAGCTTGGAGTGCTTCCAGTGGCCATTCCTTGGCATTAGACCCTTTTTGGTTAGTGCAGTGAGAGGGGCTATTTTTTGAGATTAGTGCGAGATGAAATGATGGTAGAAGTTTGCAAAGCCAAGGAAGCACTGAAGGGATTTAACTCCTACTGGTCGCGGCCAGTCTTTAATAGCGGAGACCTTCTCGGGGTCCATGTGAAATCCAGTAGTCGATACAAGGTACCCCAAGAAGGGCAAGGATTCTTGTTCGAATAGACACTTTTCTAGTTTGGCAAAAAGGCAGTTCTCTCGAAGTCTTTGCAGAACTCGACATACTTCGTGTCGGTGCATGGAGAGATCCTTAGAGTATATAAGCATATCGTCAATGTATACTATTACAGAGGACTGGAGCATGACTCAGAAGACTCATTCATGAGGTTTTGAAAAAACCGCTGGGTTTATTATATAAGAGAGATGCTTAGTTTTTTTTGTATCAGGACGTATTTCAGTTCAGGCGCTTCATTGAAAATTTTGTTTTTCGGCGGATCATTTTTTCGGCACGGATCGGGAAAAATGAGTCGGAAAATGAATCGGAAAAAAAAAACGAATTGGGGAAAAAAAAATCGGAAAAAAAATCAGAAAAAACCACCCCAACTCTTCAATTTTACTTTCTTACAACCCCCCACCATCCCGATCCCTCCCCAAGACTTACTAAAAGCCCTGTGGTCCAGCAGGGTCCCGCGAGCGATGTCTCCCTCTCGGGCCGTCGGGCCTACCACGAATCAAAATGGTGCTGGTACCCTTTGCCCTTACGATGTCACGGGGCTACCGGTGCAGCAGGGTCCTGGAGCGATCTCTTGCACTCGGGCTGTCAGCTGCCAGTATTCAAAATGGTGCTGATAGCCTTTGCCCTTACTATGTCACAGGGACTACCGGTGCCATTGGTCGGTCCCTGTCACATGGTAGGAACAAAGATGGCACCAGCCGTCCATTGCTCATAGCATGTGACAGGGGCCGACCAATGGCACCGGTAGCCCCTGTGACATCGTAAGGGCAAAGGGCACTGGCCATTTTGATTCGTGGTAGGCTCGACGGCCGAGAGGGTGACATCACTCGCGGGACACCGCTGGACCAGCAGGGTTTTTAGTAAGTCTTGGAGAGGGATCAGGATGTTGGGGGGATTGTAATAAAGTAAAATTGAAGGGTTGGGGTGGTTTTTTATTTTTTATTATTTATTTATTTTTTTTAACTTTTATATACCGACATTCCTGTATAAAATACAAATCACAGTGGTTTGCAATAAAACATAACTTCACCTGTGAGCGTTACACAGAACAATCAACAAATTATACTAAAAAGCATACATTACCTTTGTCAGAAATGTAAAACAATTATAAAGAAGAAATCATTAACAAGGGATAAAGATAACAAGGGGAATATTTAAAACTAGGGATGCACTAAGGGGTGCAGAAAGGGGAATGCCCCTTTGTTGCGCCCTTTTGGCGCGTGTCGCACGGCGCACGGCGCCTGCTGGCTTGCACTTTTAATGGATCAGTTCCGTGAGCGATGACGTCGGGGGAGGGCCGGGTCCCTCATACCTTTTATTTTTTCAAATTCATCATCTCTTCCCAATTTCAACGCTGCTTTTTTTCTTAATAATGTGCTCCTGCCCCCCGCACTAACCCGAAAAACGAATTTTCCCTGAAGTTCTGGAAAAATATTTTGTGGCTCGGGTCCCCGAACTACGACGAATTAGGCAATTTCATCAAAATTGCCTAATTTGTGATAAACAAATGCATATCTTCATTATATAACCCGAAGGGCATTACCAGATACTCGTAATGCCCATCACGAGTGTTAAAGGCGGCTTCCATTCGTCGCCTGGGAGGATACACACTAGGTTGTATGCCCCTCGGAGGTTGAGCTTGATAAAGACCCTGGCTCCCTGCAGACGGTCTAGGAGCTCCAGGATGAAAGGTAGAGAATATCTATCTCGGCGAGTAATAGCGTTAAGACCTCGGTAGTTTATGCCTTAGGGAGCCATCTTTCTTGATGAGAAGAAAAACTCACCCCCCGCTGGGGAGTTAAAAGGACTAATGAATAGGGATGTGCAGGCAAAAAGTTTTCATTGCGTACGTGATCGCCGGTGGCGCGAACAAAAGTACCCGCGCGCGTATTGTTTGAAAATCCGCCCCACAGAGTATATGTTTGCACTGTGCAATGTACTGCTGACTAGGTATGTGGAAAGCCCTTTGTTTTTGGCCCACCAAGGGACTCGAATTTCGGGTTAGTGTGCACTAACAGGAGTTAGCGCGCCCTAACTCCCGTTAGTGCACACTAATCTGAAACAAACTTTTCCCGAAATTTCGGGAAAACTTTATCTGGGTTTCGGGGTCCCAGAACCCCAAACCAGGATGAATTAGGCACATCCCTACTGCTGACTGATTCCTTTTCCACACAAAACAACTGTTAGAAAGTTAAACATAACCAAGTAGAATGTTATCCTGGTAAGATTCTTCTTAATATGCACCTGTCAGTATGTAACCTCCCTGTACTGCACTGCACTAGACATTCAAACAGACAGACAAAAGCACTGCTTCAATTTCCATACTCCTAACCTCCCCCAGTGAACAGAGAAAGTGCAGTACCAATACTGTTGCCTTTCTGTCACAGTGAGTGAGCGCATTTTCAGCAGAAAAGATCAGAAACAGTTATTTACCAAAGGCAAAGACAACTTTTTGAACCTTTTTTTCAAACTCTGAATGAGCTTCTCAAATGGATCCTTCTCTACCAATTGTTAAAGAAAAAAGAGAGAGTTTCTTGCACTTGCTCAGACCTTTCAGTGGGAGGATATCAATATCACTTGATATAGAAGGCTTCTATAGATTACTTAAAAAGATGCTTCACCATGATTTATCCTCTGTTCAGTTTCTTTGACAACTATTCCTGCCTCAGCTCCCTGGAGACTGTGATGCCATACAGGAAGAGTTAGTTCTATGTTACCTACACCTGTTTGCTCACAGCACAGCCATGGACTTGATGGGAAACAAACAGATACATTTTTCATTCAAATTGTGGGGCCTCTTCATTTTGTAGGTCAAAAATGAAAGGAAAATGGATTAATTTGTTATATTTTACCCATTCATTTAAAACGAATGCACATATCTACTTTACAACAGAAAAATGATTTACTTTGACTGGAAAGTAACACACACTACACTGCCACAAAGAAAGGAAAAACTGGTGTCTAGTTACTGTTTGTGTGTTAATTGGTAGTTATTATAGTATATTGTTTTTTTGTATTTAGTTTTGTTGTATTTGGTATGTATAATTTGTATTCCACCAAGTACACAGGATTGTGTTGGCTAAAATGTTTTAAATAAATTAAAAAATATACTCTACTAATAGCACAATAGCTTCATTCAATAAAAAGAAAAATATGAAACAATTTCTGAAGAGGTTTAGCATTGCCAACAATATTTGTCTAACTGTTGCATATGAAACTCTTGAATTATGGATACATTAAAATAGGAATAGTGGTAATATTATAATAATGAACCATTTTGTTGCACCAGGGGTGGACCATTGGCCTAGTGCAGGATTGATAGTCTCCCTGGTCGGACCCAGAGAGTACCTGCCACCAGGAGGCAGAGCACAAGAGGAGACAGAGGTTAGCTGGAGCTTCGCCACTAGCAACCCGGGGTTCCCTCGGGTTGAGCCCTTGTGAACCCAGGCCACCTGGTCTTAGGTGGGCCTCGCAGGATCTCCTAGATAGAAAGTTCAGAGGTGTGCCCACCATGATCAAGGGTGCACGGTCAATATCCAGGCCAGATGTCCGGGATGCCTGAGAAGGCCAAAGAGAGTCTCTGAATGTATGGCAAGGATCAAGGCCAGATTCAAGGAAGCGTGGTCAGCCAATGCAGGGGCCAGAGCCAGTAGTCAGTCTGTGGTTAGTCAGGCAAAGCAAGGTCAAATACCAGTAGTCAGTCTGTGGTTAGTCAACCAAAGCAGAGGTCAGGCTCCAGGAGACAGTCAGATGTGGTCAAGTTTAGGTAGAGGTCAGTTCCAGGCAGTGTGCAGATGTGGTCATAGAAACAGGCAGAAGGTCAGGGGCAGGCAGCGATCAACATAGTCAAGAACAGGCTGAGGTCAGTACCAAGAAGACAATCCGAGAGGTACTACCTGGGGAGACAAGGAGACAGAAGGACGCTGGAACATAAGGACACTGGAACAGAAGGACACTAGAACAGAAGGACGCTGGAACAGGACTGGAACGAGACTGGAACAAGACTGGAATAAGACTGGAACAAGGCTGTAACGAGACCGGAACACAAACTGGAACGCATAGGCAAACTAGAAATCACGATGTGATCAACCCGATTGCCAAGGCAAGGAAGTGAAGGCAGGAGCTTCCTGTTATACTGTGCTTGATCAGGGCGTACCGCGGAGCTTGGATCCACCCCTGGCCCTTTAAGGCGCTGGACAGTCCATGTGGGCACGCCTAGGGGTGGGGCTGATGCCATGGAGGACGCCGAGCCCCGCTGTGAGGCCTGGCTGGAGGAAGAAGGCCCGGTGACCGCTGCCGCGGGATGATGAGGCCTAGCTGTGCTTGCCAGCACTGCAGGAGAGGACGACCCGGGACCCCTGGAGGAGCTGGAGAGATGAGCAGGCCTGGGCGCGGGCCGAGCACGGACGGGATGCACAACAGTACCCCCCTTATAGGCCTCCCCCTCCTCAGGTGAGACTTGTCTGGGTGCACCCTAAGGAAGGCCCTGAGGAGGTTCTTGTCCAAGATGTTCTGTGAGGGCTCCCAGGAGTTCTCCTCAGCCCCATACCCCTCCCAAGAGAGTATATGCTTCCAGCGTCCTCGACGCCAACGGAAGACAAGGATCTCTCTTACTTGGAGGGTATGATCTGGCTCGGTGGACACTTGTGGTGGAGGAGGATCTTTGAGGGAAGGCCAGGATAGCACAAGTGGCTTCAGTTGGGAAACATGGAAGATATTGTGGATAGCCATGGATCGCGGCAACTGTAGCTCATAGGTGACCGCTCCCACTCTCCGGAGGAAGGGAAAAGGTTCAATGTATTTTGGTGTCAGACGATGTGAGGGGAGTCACAGCCTAATGTGCTTGGTACTTAGCCACACCTTTTGACCGGATCTAAAGAGTGGAGCTGACCGTCTATGAGCATCAACAAACTTCTTCTTTGAACATTCTGGCTTGGGTGAGTCGTTCTTTTACTTGGTTCCACACGTTATGGATACTTTGCACCATGAACTGCACTGCTGGTGAAGGCACAGAGAGTGGTACAGGCAAGGGTAGGCGATTCCTCCGGTAGCAGTGCTGAAGTGGAGAGAACTGAGAGAATGAGTACAATAGAAATTCACAGAGTTCCAAATATGGAGAAGCCCCGAGATAGGGAGAGCTGGCCCTCGAGGAGCAAGTACCAGATCCCTGGGAGCAGAGAGACTCATTGGCAAAGTACTCACCAGCGGTTCCACATAGGAGATGGCACTGGCGCTGGAACGGATGCAGGCCCTCGAGGAGCGAGTACTTGGTTCCAGGGAGACAGATCTAAAGGAGTGGATGATTGTAGTACTCACTGATGGTGTATGTAGCAAATTCTTCCAAGTAGAGGAGGAGATAGATGCAGGCAGCAAGTCAGGGAACATGGGCCCTCGATGAGCGAGTACCGGTTGCCTGATAGCGACCTGAAGGAAGCAAAAGAGGCCCCTGAGGAGCGGGTAACCTGTTAGCAGAAAGAGTCCAATGGAAGTTGGAGAGGCAGAGTATCTGGGTACGGAAAGAGAATCCCATACGTAAGAATCCCCTTGCTAACTCAATGGCTAGCAATAAACTGTAGGCTTAAATATCCGGGCAGCATGACGTCATCACAGGGGAACGCCCCTGAGGAACGCGCCAATGAGAAAATAAAAATGAGGACCGTGCGGCACACGCGCCCTAAGGTACCTGTAGAACATGGCGGGAGGCAGTACCCAAGCTGCTCCGGGGATGCCGGAGAGGACGGCAGGCAGATGCCGCAGCAGCCAGGCATCCGTGAAGAGGAGGAGGAGCCGCAAAAAAGGAAAGGTAGGCGGAGCGAAGCCGTTGGGAAGTGATGGTCACAACAATTCGGCCCAGGGAGTAGTTCAGCCCAATTGTCCTGCTGGTCATTTACATAAGATCTGAGAAAGGCCTTCAAGGTCTGGTTAGTTCTTTCGGCTTGGCCGTTTACCTGAAGGTGGTATGCTGAGGTGAAACTTAGCTGAATGTTAAATTTTTGACATAAGGATTGCCAGTACTTTGCAGTGAACTGTGGGCCTCTGTCTGATACAATTTCCTTAGGTAGCCCATGTTGGCGGAAGATATGTGTCAAGAAGAGCTTGGTGAATTCGGGGGCCAATGGAAGACTGGAGTCTTTTATATATTCGGACATCGCCTGGGTCTCAGGAAGCGGAGTGGATAGGTTCTACCCTTGGGAGGTGTAGTACTGGGTAGAAGTTTGATAGGACAATTATACTTTCGGAGTGGAGGTAATGTGTCTGCTTTTTTTTCGAGAAAACATCCTCGAAGTCAGAGTACTATAGCCGGTAGGCCGGCGAGAGTGCTGGTCTTCAGGACGGACACTTCTGGGGATACTTGCTTCAAGCAGTGCTTCTGACATTGTGGACCACACTGAACCAGCTGGAGAGACTGCCAATCAAATTGGGGTCCATGAGTTTGGAACCAAGGGAGGCCCAGTATAACTGGGCATGTTGAATGTTTTGAAACATATAGGGATATCTCTTCTTCGTGTAGGGCTCCCACAGTGAGATGGAAGGCCACCATGCGGTACGTGAAACGTCTGGGGAGATGTTCCCCTTGTATAGAGGCTATGTGAGGAGGAACCTCTAGGAATTGTACTGGGATTTTCAAAAGGTTCACTATGTCATCCATTATGAAGCTGCCACTTGCTCCTGTATCAATGAGCAGTGGTGGTGAAAAAGCGGGACTCCATAGATAGGGAAACAGGTAGTAGACATTGGGGGCTGGTGACAGTAGCGCCCAAGCTCGAGACCCCCGCCGGGCTTAGGCCTTGAAGTTTTCCGGATGGACCAGACAGGACTGCCTCAGATGTCCGGAGGTACCGCAGTAAAGGCAGTGGACCTGCTTCTTACATCAAAGACGTTCTTCGGGATCAACCGCCCATGGTTGACTTGCATCGGTTCTTCATTGGAGGGATGCAGTGCAAATAAAGCCTTCAGCTGAGGGCTAGGGGCACGTGCTGGCATTGAGCAGAAGGCCGGGGTGCTTTCACTTCATGGTGCTGTTGTCTGAGGTGATGGTCAATTTTCCCAGCAAGGGAAATCAGGTCCTCTAGAGATATTGGAATCTCACAGACAACAGGTTCGTCTTTGAGAGCAGGTGATAGACCCTCAAGGTAGAGTGCCCAAAGGCAATCCTCTTGCCATCCCAGTTCCATTGCCAATGTCCGGAATTCCACTGTAAACTCTGAAAGGGATATGGAGCCTTGACGAAGGTGGAGTAGGTGATGACCAGCAACCGCCTGACAACCAGGATCTTCAAAGGCTTGATGGTGGTGATGAACTGGGACAGTTGCATAAGGATGGGGTAAGAGTGCTCCCAAAGTGGAGAAGCCCATGCCAGGGCCTTCCCCTCAAGGAGAGAGAGAATGAAGGTTATCTTTGTTGATTCCTTCAGGAACAAGGAGGGCTGAAGGGCAAATTGCATGAAGCACTGATTGAGGACACCTCGGCAGAGGTGTGGATCCCCTCTGAAGTGAGGAGGTGCTGGCAATGCCAGTGATTCTCTCAGTAGCAGGGTAGAGGTTAGGCCACTGGATTGGCCATTGCTGCATCCTGCATTTGAGAGTGGAGTTCCTCTACAGAGGAGGCTAGAGTCTCTATGGCTCGTCGTTGTTCTTGAACAGTTGTGGCCAGACCCCGAATGGTCCGTATGGTGGGAGACTCTGCCAAGTCCATGGCCTTGGCAACCTGTTGCACCAGGAGGTGGACCCTTCACCTAGTGCAGGATTGGTAGGCTCCCTGGTCAGACCCAGAGAGCACTTGCCACCAGGAGGCGGAGCCAAGAGGAGACAGAGGCTAGCTGGAGCTTCACCACTAGCAGCCCGGGGTTCCCTCGAGTTGAGCCCTTGGGTACCTGGGCCACCTGGTCTTAGGTGGGTCTCGCAGGATCTCCTAGATAGAAAGTTCAGAGGTGTGCGCACCATGATCAAGGTCCACGGTTGATATTCAGGCCAGATGTCCGGGATGCCTGAGAAGGCCAAAAGAGAGTCTCTGAATGTATGGCAAGGATCAAGGACAGATTCAAGGAAGCATGTTCAGCCAATGCAAGAGTCAGATCCAGTAATCAGTCCATGGATAGTCAGGCAAAGCAAGGGTCATATACCAGTAGTCAGTCCATGGGTAGTCAGTCAAAGCAGAGGGCAGGTTCCATGAGACAGTCAGACGTGGTCGAGTTCAGGTAGAGGTCAGTTCCAGGCAGCGTGCAGATGTGGTCATAGAAACAAGCAGAAGGTCAGGGGCAGGCAGTGATCAACATAGTCAAGAACAGGCCGAGGTCAGTACCGAGAAGACGGTCCAAGGGGTACTACCTGGGGAGACAAGGAGACAGAAAGACGCTGGAACAGAAGGATACTGGAACAAAAGGATGCTGGAACAGGACTGGAACGAGACTGGAACGAGACTGGAACAGGACTGGAACAAGACTGGAACAAGACTGGAACAAGGCTGGAACAAGGCTGGAATGAGACTGGAACACAAACTGGAACGCATAGGCAAACTAAAAATCATGATGTGATCAACCTGATTGCCAAGGCAAGGAAGTGAGGGCTCAATCAGGGCGCGCCGTGAGCTGGGATCCACCCCTGGCCCTTTACGGCACCGGGCGGTCCGTGCACGCGCGCCTAGGGGCGGGGCCGACACCACGGAGGACGCCGAGCCCTGTCGTGAGGCCTGGCTGGAGGAAGAAGGCCCGGCGACCGCCGCCACGGGATGCCGAGGCCTGGCTGTGCTTGGCACTGCTGCAGGGGGACGACCCGGGATCCCTGGAGGAGCTGGAGAGGTGAGCAGGCCTGGGCGCGGGCCGAGAGCAGATGGGACATGCAACACATTTGCTTTGTTTTAACTACAGCAAGCATGAGAATTAATGTATTCAAGTTACATTGTCTATAATTAACTTAAATATATTGTCTTGAAAATCAGTTTATTTCTTCTCTCTGAGACTGCAAACATGCTACTAGAAATTAAAATAATGTTTTTTTTTTTTTATTACTATTTTAAAAAAAAAAAAACCTAAACAAAAAACCTAAAACACATCTGTGCTTTAAGTCATCTTTTTTCAACAGTAAAAACTCTGTTCATGGGATGTGAAACTGACATTTCTTCAGTGCCTGTGAGTTATATCTATTGATTTTGGATGGTAGATTAAGACACTGGAACTCTTCAGATTGCTCTGAACATCCTTTGTTTATAGGTATGCCTGTTTTTTATTGGTGAGGACAGACTGTCAAAGATTAGCACTATTCAGTAAGTAATCTTTTCCAACTCTATATTCTTCAGAAACAGAAATAATACATCAAAAGAAAATGTCTTATGTCACTGTTTGCCTTTTGATCCTTTCTAGTCAAAGATTAATATTAAAGTGCATTTCACTTGGTTTATGCTTGTACAGTAAGATAAAGAAAAAAAATGCATACACAGAAAAAAAGTAGTCCTGGAAAACAATCCTCCTTCCAGCATATTGAACATAGTTCAAAAGAACCAGCTGATCTTCCAAGCTGCCAGATGTGTCCTGCAGACTATGTTTTAATTATGAGACTGTGATACTCAAGGGAGCTTGCTTTGTAGAAATGCTTTGCCTGTGTCTCTTTCCTTTCCCGGATTTTTTTTCCAGAGCAGTCAGCTTTTTAGTACTGAATCTATACCAAGAGGGCAGTTTTCAAAGACATTTTCCTAGGCAAGGAGCATTTTACCTGGGGCAAATTGTCATCTTGAAAACTACCCTGCCAACAGTATGCATGGGCTTCGAGAGCATGAATACTTTTAACCAAATTAAAAATAAAATAGCCATTCCCTGATGAATATTTAGGTCAGGGGATGAACAAATAGTGTGCAATTGTAATTTTGCACTCTTTAGCGTACATGTTTTTGCTGGCTCTTTTTTTTTTTTTTTGAGAAACTGCCAAGGTAGCTACCAAGAGTGAGTGGTTACATACTTGCCTGATTGTCAGCTATGTGGCTAGTTGAAAATTGTCCACTAGATATGTGGCAGAAAAGAGAAAAATTAAATTAACTTTGAGGCTTTTGAAGTTAATGAAACAGTAAATTTCGACACATTTACCCACAAGTCAAGAGCAAAGCAGTCAGACAACTGGGGGGGGGGGGATTTCAACAGTTTGTAAAATCAAAAGCCTGTCTTTCTTACATAAGAGGGTCATCATTTTCTACAACCCAGGAAGACCTTGGTGAGAAGAAATCAAGCTCTTTTTTTTCTTTTGAAGTGTGCATGCCACATGCTTCCTGCTTCTAATTAAAGAGCACTCATTCATTTGTGTCAGTCAGAAAGGGTCTGGCTGGAAGCAGAAAGTGAACATGAAAACTGTATGAAGTGCAAGGAATAATTGGCTAAGATCTGTGGAGTGTTAAAGATTTTTTTTTTTAGCAGGCTATCATACATAACCATGAAAGAAAGATCACAGTATGTTAACTATTCTCTCTTTTAAAAAAAAAAAAATCTAATGAATACAATCATTGTGCTGCTGCCCACACATGGTAATATTTTTGGTTTTGAAATAATATATTTCACTCCATTTTCTAAGAATAAGAACAACTTGGGAACACACAGTGAAACAAAGGTGTAAAGCAATACTGCATCTTCAAACTTGACTGTGCTTTTTAATGGCAGCCATTGATTACTAATTGCAAACATATCACAATATTTCATGGGATGATATATCTATGTTTAATAGAATAGTAAGCTGGAGTTTCTTATAAAAGAAATGATATATAAAGCAATTTTATACAATGTGATAGTATATGCAAATCATTTCAGTACAAGCATCTATTGCATATTTTTTGGGCACAGTGTACAAAGCATGGACAATGTTTAATGATCAGCAGTCAAAACAAGCAAACTCATTTTGAAGATGTGAAACGATACACGTTTCTTAGGTTTTATATAAGGGAAGGGGGAATAAATGAACAATATTATCAAAAAAATTAAGGTTTAATTTACTAAAGACTACTTTCCCATTCCATCTCCATGATTCAATCCTAGAACATAAGAAAATGCCATACTGGGTCAGACCAAGGGTCCATCAAGCCCAGCATCCTGTTTCCAACAGAACATTCCTATCCAATCAGAATTTCAGGCTATCCACAATGAATATGCATCAGATATATTTGGCTAGACTGCCTCCATTGGTCAACAGAAATATAGCTTAATGAAATAGAATCTAATATTCAGCCGCTATCCTGCTGAACAAATTAGTTGGATTAACTTATACAGCTAAATTAGCTGAGATATTTACAAGCCGATACAGTACTGTTAGCCCAGGTTTGGACGCACGTTTTCAACACGCTAGCTTTACCCCTTATACAGTAAGGGGTAATAGCGCGTAAAAAATGCGTGACCAACCCCCCCAAAACTAATAGCGCCCGCAACATGCAAATGCATGTTGATGGCCCTATTAATTATTCCCGCGGGATACAGAAAGTAAAATGTGCAGTCAAGCCGCACATTTTACTTTCAGAAATTAACGCCTACCCAAAGGCTGGCATTAATTTCTGCCGGCACCGGGGAAGTGTACAGAAAAGCAGAAAAAACTGCTTTTCTGTATATCTTCCGACTTATTAACATGGCGATATTAAGTCGGAGGCCCCAAAAGTAAAAAAAAGTTAACATTAAAAAAAAATAAATTAAAAAGCAGCCCCGCGGGTTTAGAAGACGGACACTCAATTATGCCAGCGTCCGTTTTCCGAACCCGTGGCTGTCAGTGGGTTTGAGAACCGACGCCGGCAAAATTGAGCCCAGGAGAGTGGCCTGTGCGCTCGCCTGCTCTCCCGCGCATTTTTCTGTATCGGCCTGTTACTGATGCAACAGTGCAGCTGAATATGGGCAACTATCTTCTGGTTACCTGGATAAGTTTATCCATCTATCCACAGGGCAGCTGAACAGCAGTGCAAGATGTATCAATCTAACTAAGGCTTAGAATTATCATTTTGCTATAAATATAGCAGAAATAGCACCTGTGATACAAAAAAATGGGCATGGTTAAGGGAAGAGCCTTCCTTCTGCATTGCGTAGGCAATTTCCACAAAGTGCAATGCTGTACCACGAAGTGCAATGCAGTACCGCAAAGCGTGATGCCATAATGCAAAAGAAGAAACGCCATGTGTCAGCACATCGCAAATCATTAGCCACATCTTGCATTATTTTATGTGTTGTGTGCTATTTTTTTTTGTTTTGTTTATATATCCCAGCTTTCTTTGTCAGGAGGTTGGAGAGAGGAGGTAGGTAGGTGTTGCTGGTGGCTAGGTGGAGGTTCTTTATAGTGATTACTGAGTGAGTTGTCTTGTTTTCTGTTTTCTCTACTGTTTCCTTTTTCCTTGGTCTCTTTTGTCTTTTGGCGTGTGAAAGATTTTTCTAGTTTGTCCAGTTTGTCTGTGTGTCTTTTTCTGTGGAGTGGAGGATTGAGAACATGGTGGAGGAGTGGAGAAGTGCTGGAGGAGAAGAGGAGTGAGGAGAAGTAGAGCAGTGGTGGTTGTGGTGAGGAGGAGTGAGCAGGCATGAGAAGGACTGGCGGTAGTGGTGTGATGGAGTGTAGAGGAGTGGTGGTGAGAAGGAGTAAGAAGGTGTGAGAAGGAGTAGTGTTAGTGGTGGTGAAGGTTGAAGAGAATAAAACATGAGAGGCATGAGGAGAGAGGAGAAGAGAGGCAAGAGGAGAGGGGGAGGAGGGAGAAGAGGGAGGAGGAATAGGAATAGAGATAGGCAGGAGGGAAGGATAGGCAGGAGAGAACGGAGGGAGGAGGGTGGCAGACTAGGGACAGAGAGAGAGCCCAGAGGGGAAGGGAGTTGGAACGGCAGGAGCAGGGGGGGGGGGGGGGGGCGTGGAAAGAAGGGGAGACCGGAATGAGAGTGAGGATGAGGAAAAGGAGGAGGAACACATCTCTGGAAGAGGAAATGGTACCCCTTCTGGCATCCAGGCAGCAGGACTCCCTTGTCTGAGGGCTCTCAAGTTCAGCATCCAGGACAATGAACTGATGCTTATTGTTGGGGGTCCTGGAGGATTACGCAATGCTATTTACAATCTGTGCCAGCAGGACCTCCAAGGCATCCAAGGGCCAAATCTGGTGCAGCATTGCCCAGGCAATTTCAGGTGGAGTGGTGTCCAGTGCAGTGCTGAGCAGGTGGCCCACAGGTACCAGGACATCAAGGCCCAATTAATTATGAAGTTGTGAGGCAGAGATAAGTACTTTCAGCAGACTGGCAGAGGAGCACCTTGCCCATTGCCCAATAATCCTCACACCCATGGAGGAGTGCCTCATCCAGCAGCTGGGACTGGATGTGGTTGAAGGCATGGCTGAGTGGCAAGACACCATGAAAGCCAGAGACAGTAAGTTCTCCCCACCTGTATATGGCAAGGCTGCTACAGTTGTGCCCATCATTTGGCATAAGATGCTCACATTCATTGAGATGCAAAGTGCTCATATATGCCAAATGTTCCATGTGTGTCCCTCTTGGCTTTGGTACTTATGCTTTCTTCTGTGCTTACACAGCTCATGCCCGACTCTGCTGGTCCAAGCCCTCAAGCCCCAGGAACCAGAAGTGAAGCCCTGTGAGCAGCGGCACAGCTGGAATTTTAACTGGCTGCTTGCTTATCGACACCCAGATGCAGTTTAGTGAGGAGGAAGAGGAGCAGCAGCAGCAGCGGCAGCACAGTCTGCTCAGAAAAAGACCTAGGCTCAGCCAGGCCACTCAATGTTAGTTTAAATCTTTCTGGAGGAGGAATCCACTTTGCAATGGCATCGCTACAGCACACCACATGGGCAGTAGGAGGCAGCAGGCAATGAACTGGGCCAGCCCACCAACACCCTCATGTCCTTTCTGGAGGCGGAAAATGCCTGTTACCACATGACAGGCATTGCACCAGCACCTTCCACAAGCACCAGCTCCAGCCACAGCACCGCCACCAGCACTGTCCCCCAGTACCATCACCGGCCACAGCACTACCACCAGCACCATCCACAGCACCAGTTCTGTCACGAACATCATCACCGCCATAGCCCTCCATGCTCCAACAGTTGGACCGACTAGAAAGGAGCCAATGTGTCCAGCTGTACCAGATACAGGCAGAGCTACTGCGCCTGAGGAGGGCTGCAATGTGCAAACCCGGGACCTGCGTACCCAGATGACAATGAAGGCACAGGCTCTGACAACAGTGGCAGCATCCATAAATAATCTAACCGCTGTAATGACAGAGATTTTATAAAGGATGTCGGAGCCTGCCTCTTTGCCTTCCCCGAGATCTCAACACTGCACAGCAGTCCCCAGTGTGAGAGATGACACAGGGGTAGGCCTCCCAAGGACATGCCACTCCCAAGTGGCAAGCCACAGCATGGCAAAGGCTCATGAACCACAGAAATAGCTGGCTTGCAATCCCTAAAAACAAGAATTGTTGGACAAGCATGGCCAGGCCTCTGTACAGAGTTTCTGTGCTGGCTAGAAGGAAGAAGACTGTTAGGCCCATCCAGACTATAGAGTTCCTGTACCAGCTAGCTGGAAGAAGTCTGCTTGGCCAATCCTGATTAAAGAGTTCCTGGGCCTCTAAATGAAAGAAGCCTGCTGGGCCCTTCCTGACTAAGAGTTCCTGTGCTTGCTTGATAATTGGTTTGGTCTACTGTGTGCCACTGTTGTCCTCCAGGTTACTTCTAATGTCCTCCTCGGTCATCTGTCCATACTCTAGCCTCCTTGAGGCTGTCTCTTGTCTCGGTCCATCTGTTGTCTCTTCTTATTATCTCTCATTTCCTGTTCCAGATGCTGGTGTCTAATCTCATCTCATCTCAGTCTTCTTCACCTCCATGCTGGTGTCTCATCTCATCTCATCTCAGCCTGCTGTCTTCTCCATGCTGTTAGATCTTTAAGATCTTCACAGTTGAATTTATTAGAAATTCCTACAGTTCGTCAGGCACGTCTTTTTAATACTAGAGAAACTTCTTTTTCTATTGCGGCTCCAGTCCAGTGGAACTCAATCCCTTTTGAAATCCGGATGTTGGATGATGTTAAAAAATTCAAGATGGTATTCAAGAATTATTTGTTAACCCGTACATTTAATAGTGCATAATTACAATGTCAACATGCTATAATTCTATTGTCAATTCATGGTGTGTCAACCTTTGAACTTTTCTGATGAGTTTACTCCATGTATGTAATACAGCGATTCTCTAGGGATATATCGTTAATGATAGTTTGGAATATTTTATGATAGTTTCTATGAAACTTATATTTATGTATGTTATTTTTATGTCATTGTTTTTATTATTATGTCTGTTTATTTTGTATATCGCCTAGGCCATTCTGTGTTAGGCGTTTAATAAATTTTTTTAAATTAAAAAAAAAAAAAAATGCTAGTGTCTCATCTCATCTCAGCCTGTTGCCGCCTCCATGCTGCTGTGTCTCCTCTTGGGGCTCCTGCCTCCATGCTGCTGTGTCTTGTCCCGGTCCTCTGCCTCCATGATGCACTCTTTTGACCTGGTCCTACTGTCTTCTTGCTGAACTCTGCTGCCATGGTCCTTAGGCTGTCCCCTGTGAGTGCACTCTTTCTACATGGACTCTCTGGGGCCGTTATCTTGCCATCACATAGTTAACCTGCTATCAGCTGTAACATGACAGCTGTACTGTAGCTATTGAGGTGCCACTTCTGCTTTCTATGGTCATTGCTGTAATCATGATTGTACAAAAAGCATAAGATGTTAAGCCTGTATATGCCATGAATGTATGTACAGGTATACACTCATAGTACAGTTCATTTCTGTGACAATGTAATGTGCTGTTTGATATCTTATTCTTGCAGAATATGATTACCAAAGACATTGACTTGCTTTTAATCTGTTGAAAAAATGTGTTCTGGAATAAACTGCTCACAGGTTTGAAAAAAGCCCTTTCTGGTTGTGTGTTTTCATTGTGTGTTTTTCTTTTCTTAAAGGGTGAGTAGGTCAAAGATGTGGGTTCCACATGACTTTGCATGTTACATTGGCTTTGCACATTCCAGCTCACCACTTAGCTAGCAGGCAAGACCATATTGCCTAGGCCATACAACTGACAGCTCAGTGTATGTTCCCAAGGAAGACAGCAAGAGCTAAACAAGAAGCTACTTCCTGTTGAGCTTCACTATTGCCTACTGTTGCCTTCTTCAGACAGCATACTCTTATCTAAGTATGGAGTACATGGACCTGTGTGTGAGATGGGCACTAGTTAGCTAGTGTTCTGATCCATACACTGTCCGGTACAATATGTATTGAAATGCTTAGCTAGAGGGTCAATGGCTTTGTTTTCACTGTGTGGGGAGGGGACCCAATGGGTTGTCAGCTATGCATCAGTCATAGCACAGTTAGAACAAACTACTAGGCTTTTCATTGTGAAGATATATCACCTCTGACCAAACAATAGGTCTTCTCTCTGCCTCTAGCTCATCCTTAGCAAACAGGTCTTAGAGAGATCCACAAGGCAGGCCAGTACAGGCGTGGCAATCAGTCTCTGGAAATCTTCCTTGTCCCAAACCACAGCAGCAGCAGCCACCCTCTATACCGTCTGCTCTTGGTCTGTGCCCATTCTGTACACAACACTACTCCCTCACTCCTCCTCAGTAGTACCACAGCAGCCTGCTACTAAACAGCGGTGCAAAATGCAAAGGTTGGTTACTGCACACTTTAAACACTACAACAGATTCCACAACAGATAGTTGCCAGCCACTTCTATATATGCACAGTAAACAAATAGAACTACATATGCATGAATCCAGGTAGGCCTACCCTGCCAACATAAACAGATAGCAGATAAAGTGTGAAATGATGTCCACTGGTGTGTCAGCCTGGATGTAGACTGTGCATGATATGATCTGCAGAGAGGAAGCTAAGGAGACTACTGACATGAAAAAGTGGAACCTAAAATTGAGGCTCGCATGAGTCAGGCCTCTGACCGCCAACCCCCCCCCCCCCCACACACACACACACACATACTGGCAACATGCAAGTCCTTGCACCTCCCCCAACCAATGTCTCTGTATAATTCCAACACTGATTGCAAGTGGGGGCTATTCTCACTTCTCATTCCTGCTATCCCTGCATCCATATATTTACTGGACTGCTTCTTTACACCCACACCCTCCACCTCCAGAAACTGCTATAGCTCCCTGGCAGTGAAACCTCAGAGAACCATGCACGCTCATAATTTACTGGACTATTATGATCACTCCAGGTACTAGGTGAAAAGTCTCAGGTGTAGGGGGAGGGGGTATGCTGTGCACTACAGGCAGATATCAGCTCCTCCCAAAATGTGAGACTGCATAACAGTGATCCCTCACAGCCAATTGACACACCCCACCGCACCCCCACTCGACACAAGGTTTTAACAGTGAGAAGCCTAGAGAAAATTTTATTGTATTATGCATGAGCCTATTCCTCAGCCCATACTACCTTGTTATACTGTACAGAAATCATGTGGCTATAAAATGGCTTAAGGCGTTTTAAGAGATGAACCTTTAAAAATGACATTTTTATCAAAGAGAAAATATTGTGAGACATGGATAAGGCTGAGTTGAGAATGACTCCAAGACTATGGGCTTTTGTGCTAATGGGAATCTAGTATTTGTCAAAAAGGAGATTAGTAGGAGGCCAGCATGTAGATTGTGGAATAGTGGACAAGTATAAAATCTCGTTTTTGAAGGGTTAAGTTAACTTTCAAGTGGTTATGGCTTAGCCAAATATTAACAAAACTAATACAAATATTCACAAAAATAGCATGTGAAACCAAGAAATGCTGTAGGGAATAAAGAATTGAATATCATCGGCATAGATTTTGAATCTACACCTAAACCTGCCAAAGGTGACACAGAGGAAGAAGGTAAATGTTAAATAGAATAGCTGAAAGTGATGAACCTTGAGAAACACCTGATGACATGGTATACCAAACGGAATGATGTGAGCCCATATTTATTTATTATGGACAGTTGGACAGGAATGACTTAAACCAATTAAGAACTGAAGACAAGGATGCTGGAACTGAAGATCTGGACAAGAATGCTAGAACTAAAGAATTGAAGACAAAGACACAGGAACTGAAGAACTAAAGACAAAGAAGCAGGAACTGAAGACAGTACCCTGGTAGCAACACAATCTACTAAGATGGACCTGTTGATAAGGCAGTAAAAGAATGTTGGTGGTCACTTTTTATAGGCCTGGAGGAGTAATGTCATTAACTGGCACCATCAGGGTTTTCCCAACATTGACTATTTAAATGATGATACACTGGTTGCTCATGCCTAAGGAGAGGTGCATCAATATGACCAGATGGCGTCCTGCCATTTGTGAAGCTGGCGGCATTCTGCCCTATATGAGGCTAGAGGCATCCAGCCATGATGGAACACAGAGTCCAACCATGTGAGGGCCAGAATCTGCAAGCCACTTCAGAAGAGAAGAGGGGTGGTTCGGGCAGGGTGGTGAGTACAGCGATTCTTGGGGCCAGCCCATGGACTGCCCTCCCTTCTATGGCAGCCCTAGCACTCCAATTTCATCAAGCCCACCTTCAGACTCACACTCAGCTACCAGCCACCTCCCAGCCTTCAGGGCAACAATCTTTCACTCAAATTTTTTCCACAGCCCGCACAAGGAGAGAAGCATGACTCTAGGCCACCCTATCCCCATCCTTCACACAGTCTCTGCTCTACTGAGAAAACCTTCTCGCAACCCAAAACTCGCCAAAACATCATCCCAATCATGATCTCCCTGTTCACCCAACTTTTAGGACTTGCTCTCTTCTCAGTTACACTCTTCAATGCTCAATCTTTCACGAAGAAATCACACATTCTCAATGATTATCTCCTGGACTCAAAGTCAGACATCTGCGCTATAACTGAAACTTGGCTCAAACCTATGGATATAGCCTTGATAAATGAACTTCCCACACATATCTACAATTTCTTCTCACTACCCAGACTCAAAAAGAGAGCGGTGGCCTTTTGCTAGCAGCCAAAAAAGAGCTGAGGCTAACCCTACAACCAGCCAAATCTAATTTGAAATTAGAGCTAGGCCTTTTCAAATCTGACAGGCTTCAAATCCTCCTTATATACGCTCCCACCCCGGACTTCTGGACTCAGACGCTTCTCCTATTGTGGAAATCATAGCGAAGTATGTAACATTGGATTACCCAGCCATGATCTTAGGGGGATTTCAATTTACATGTTGACTCAACCCCACTCTCCACCAACTACGATGCATTTCTCACCTCCCTCACAGCCATGGGCTTCAAGCAAATTATTAACAAACCCACCCACAAAGCTGGCCACACGCTAGACCTCATCTTCATTAACTCTTGTCTTACTCAATCTACTCCTCCCAAATGCGTCCCAGTCCCTTGGTCCGACCATACACTGATTTCCAACACCCTCAAGCTGAAAGAAAATCTGTCATCCCAACTATTCCAATCTACAATTCACTACAGACAAACTTGCACATCAGATGTCCTAAGCAAACACCTAGCCAAAGAACTTCTTAACCTAGACATCTCAAACCCAAACACGGCACTAACCTCTTGGCACAGCATCACCGAAGCGGTAACTAATAAATGATGCCCTCTGACAACCAAAATAATCAATCCAGCTGCAAAAAATAAACAACCCTGGTTCTCCAACGATCTCAGAAAACTTAAACAAGACCTTAGACAGAAGGAAAATAAATGGTGCAAGACCCCTTGCCCTGGTACTCTTACGGCCTATAAATCTGTGCTCCACTTTTACAGGAACGCAACTCTACGAACAAAAAGAGATTTTTACGCTACCAGAATTCACTATCTCATTTTCGACGCTAAGGCCCTGTTCTCATATGTTTCAGAACTTACAAAAACCACCACCCCGGCTATTCCAGATGACCAAGCTCAATCTAAAGCCAATGATCATGCATCCTTCTTCCAGAGCAAAATCTCCAACCTTCTTACTAGGCTACCCCCTAGCTCTACTCCTCTCTCCTCTTCCAGCTTGTACATCACAACTATTACTGCATCTCTCAATTCATTTGAACCCACTTCCACCTTGGAGATAGAAAATATACTAAAGAAAATGAAACCTTGCACCCACCCTGCCGACCATATCCCATCTAAGCTTCTCCTATTGGTACCAGACACCATTGCCAAGTTTTTGACCGACATCATAAATTGCTCTCTTTCGCAAGGAATTTTCCCCGACGCCCTTAAACTCGCCACCCTCAAATCCTTGCTTAAGAAACCAAATCTAGATCCTAAGAACCTGAACAATTTCCGCCCTATTTCCAATCTGCCTTTTGTCGCGAAAATTATGGAAAAATTAGTCAATGCTCAACTCTCAGAATATCTCGAAGACCACAAAATACTCCACCCCTCCCAATATGGATTCCGTAAATCGCTTAGCACTGAAACACTCCTCATCTCTCTCACAGACCACCTCATCATGGGCTTAGACAAAGGGCACTCCTTCCTGCTGGTTCTCCTTGACATCTCGGCAGCCTTTGACACGGTGAACCATAACATCCTCCTAAATCGACTGACATTGGGATAACTGGAACAGCCCTTAGTTGGTTCGATTCCTTCCTCAGTAATAGAGGATTCAAAGTCAAAGTCAATAACAAAGAGTCCCCACGCATCAGTTCCCCACTAGGTGTACCTCAGGGCTCCTCACTATTTCCCATGCTTTTCAACATTTATCTCCTTCCCCTCTGCCAATTGTTAACAAATCTAAAGCTGAAACAATATCTATATGCCGACAACATGCAAATTCTGATCTCTGTAACTGAATCCCTGACAAAAACACTTACATTTTTGGACAACTGCCTCCAATCCATCAATCTTCTCCTCACCAGCCTCAATCTGATCACCAACCTGCCAAGACAGAACTCCTCCTCATTTCACTGGAAAACAACGATACTCTCCAGCGAACCCAACCCAACACCCTAATCACTCAAGCAAGAGACCTGGGAATAATAATAGACAGCCATCTGAACTTAAAGAATTTCATCAATCATACCACCAAGGATTGCTTCTACAAACTTCAAGTGTTAAAAAGAATTAAACCTCTCTTTCATTTCCAAGACTTCAGATCGGTTCTCCAGGCCATCCTGTTCTCCAAAGTAGACTACTGCACTACTCCATTTTGCTTGGTCTTCCTACCGCCACTACCAAGCCAGATTGACAAACTGAAGAGTGGCAAATCACCTGGACCGGATGGTATGCATCTTAGGGTACTGAAGGAACTCAAAAATGAAATGTCTGATCTATTAGTTAAAATTTGTAACCTATCATTAAATAATCCATTGTACCTGAAGACTGGAGGGTGGCCAATGTAACTCCAATATTTAAAAAAGGCACCAGGGGTGATCTGAATAACTATAGACCAGTGCCTGGAAAAATAGTGGAAACTATTGTCAAGATCAAAATCGTACAGCATATAGAAAGACATTGTTTAATGGAACACAGTCTACATGTATTTAGCCAAGGGAAGTCTTGCCTAAAAAATCTGCTTCATTTTTTTTGAAGGGGTTAATAAACATATGGATCAAGATGAACCGGTAGATGTGGTGTATTTGGAATTTCAGAAGGTGTTTGACAAAGTCCCTCATGAGAGGCTTCTAAGAAAACAAAAAGTCATGGGATAGGAGGTGATATCCTTTCGTGGATTACAAACTGGTTAAAAGATAGGAAACAGAGAGTAGTATTAAATGGTCAATTTTCTCAGTGGAAAAGGGTAAACAGTGGAGTGCCTCAGAGATCTGTACTTTGGGCCGGTGCTTTTCAATATATATATATATATATATCTAACTAGATAACGACGCTTGACCGACGTGCCGCAAATGCGCAGTAGAGAGCAGCTCTACTGCGCATGTGCGGGCGAGCACGTCAGTCTTAGGCAGCGTCAGGAAAAAAAAAAAGGGGGGGCGGGGGGGAGCAGGGCAGGGGGTAGCGGCAGTGGGGGGCGGGGCGGCAAGGGCGGCGGGGCGGGGGCGGCGGCGGGCGGGGCAGCGGGGGGTAGCGGCAGCAGACGGGGCGGTAGCGGCGGCGGCGGGCGGCAGCGGCCAGTAGCGGAGGGAGGGAGGAGAGAGAGAGAGGGGGACGGACTGAGTGGGAGGGAGGGAGTGGGAGGGATGGAGAGAGAGGTGGGAGGGAGGGACTGAGTGGGAGGGAGGGAGGGACTGAGTGGGAGGGAGGGAGGGAGTGAGTGAGGGGGAGGGACTGGGAGGGAGGGACTGAGTGAGAGGGGAGGAGGGTGGGTGAGGTGTGGGAGGGAGGTAGGGGGTGGGGAAGAGTGAGGGGGAGATGGAGAATGAGGGAGAGGTGAGAGTCAGGGATGTAAGTGGAAGGGGGAGAGGGAGAATGAGAGGAGAGGTGAGAGACAGGGATGTGAGAAGTGAAGGGGGAGAGGGAGAATGGAGAGGTGAGAGAAGGGATGTGAGTAAGTGGAAGGGTTAAGAAGTTGTGGAGCAGAGAAAAAGGGAGTGGAGGAGGGTGAGGGGAGGGGATGGGATTGAGAGAGGGTGGGGAGTGACTGAGGGAAGGGGAGAGAGGTGGGAGTGACTGAGGAAGGGGAGGGAGGTGAGAGTGAGGGAAGAAGGCAGTGGGAGACAGAGGGTGAGTAAGATGAGTGGAGAAAGGGGAGGAGTGAACGAGGAAGGAGGGACGAGGAGGGGAGAGAGAGGGAGAAAAAGTGTAGAAGGGTGCTGTGTTAGAAAATGGACTGAAAACAAAATGTAATGTAGCCCGTTTTAACGGTCTTAACGGCTTGTATATATATATTAGGGGTGACATTCGTATTGAACATAAATGTAAAACGCTACTTTTTTTTTTTTTTTAACTTAAAAAAGTGATAAGACATAAACGATCGGATTTCCAACTTATTCAACATAGCTATGTTGAATAAGTTGGAAATTGCGATTGTTGATCCAAAATAAAAATTTAAACCCCTCACCTTCCTTAATCCCCCCCCAAAGAATTACCACAACTCCCTGGTGATCCAGAGAGGAGTGAGGACGCCATTTCTGAAAGCCTTTCCGAGGAGCAAGTGACGTCGGCGCCACGTCGGAGTGACGCGGCGTCACGTGATTCCCCGCGGGTTCGCGCCGGAACGCTCGTTCGGCCCCAAAAGGAACATTTGGCCAGCCTGGGGGGGTCAGGAGTTCCGGCGCGAACCCGCGGGGAATCACGTGACGCTGCGTCACTCCGACGTGACGCCGATGTCACGTGCTCCTTGCAAAGTTGGTCAGAAATGGCGTCCTGACCCTGCTGGACCACCAGGGAGTTGTGGTAAGTCTTGGGGGGGGGGGGGAATTAAGGAGGGTGAGGGGTTTTAAATTTTTATTTGCACATATGGACATATACTCAACTCATTGAATTCTGTTTATGTCCATATTGACTGCAAACGGGACCCCCTTTGGACATATGGACATATGAACTTAAACTTTTGCTCTGCACATCCCTAATATATATAAATGATCTGGAAAGGAATACGACAAGTGAGGTTATCAAATTTGCGAATGATACAACATTATTCAAAGTAGTTAAATCACAAGCAGATGGTGATACATTACAGGAGGACCTTGCAAGACTGGAAGATTGGGCATCCAAATGGCAGATGAAATTTAATGTGGACAAGTGCAAGGTGTTGCATATAGGGAAAAATAACCCTTGCTGTAGTTACCCGATGTTAGGTTCCATATTAGCAACTACCACCCAGGAAAAAGATCTAGGCATCATAGTGGATAATACTTTAAAATCATCAGCTTAGTGTGCTGCAGCAGTCAAAAGAGCAAACAGAATATTAGGAATTATTAGGAAGGGAATGGTTAATAAAATGGAAAATGTCATAATGCCTCTATATCACTCCATGGTGAGATCGCACCTTGAATACTGTGTACAATTCTGGTCGCAGCATCTCAAAAAAGATATAGTTGTGATGGAGAAGGTACAGAGAAGGGCAACCAAAATGATAAAGGGGATGGAACAACTCCCCTAAGAGGAAAGGCTGAAGAGGTTAGGGCTGTTCAGCTTGGAGAAGAGGCGGCTGAGGGGGCATATGATAGAGGCCTTTAAGATCATGAGAGGTCTTGAATGAGTAGATGTGAATCGGTTATTTACACTTTCAAATAATAGAAGGACTAGGGGGCATTCCATGAAGTTAGCAAGTAACACATTTAAGATTAATCGGAGAAAATTCTTTTTCACTCAACGTACAATAAAGCTCTGGAATTTGTTGCCAGAGGATGTGGTTAGTGCAGTTAGTGTAGCTGGGTTCAAAAAAGGTTTGGATAAGTTCTTGGAGGAGAAGTCCATTAACAGCTATTAATCAAGTTTACTTAGGGAATAGCCACTGCTATTAATTGCATCAGTAGCATGGGATCTTCTTAGTGCTTGGGTAATTGCCAGGTCCTTGTGGCCTGGTTTGGCCTCTTTTGGAAACAGGATGCTGGGTTTGATGGACCCTTGGTCTAACCCAGCATGGCAATTTCTTATGTTCTTATGTGCTTATGAAGAAGGCAGGAAGGGAAGAGATTGGGTAAAAAGGAGGAAAAAGGGTCAATAATAATATTAGTAAAGAATGAAGGAGAGACTGGAGAAGAAGAAGGGAATGGATGCCAAAGAGGAAATAAAATAGAGAAGAATAAAGAAGAAGCTGAAGTGGAAGGAAAGGGAGGAAGACTGGAGGGGATGAAAATGCCTGGATGGAAAGGAGGAGAAAGGGAAGGAGACAGTGAGTGGGAGCATTAGAGAGAGAAGAGGATGCAAAACTAGAGGGGAAGGAAGAAATTAGAGAAGAAAAGACTAAGCAAAGAAATTAGATTTGGACAGTAGACAGGTGAGAGGAAAGATGCTTCTTTAGGAAGGACAGAGAGAGAGGGTATAATGAGAAAGGATTCAATAAACATAGAGGTAAAGAGAAAGACAGAGAAAGAAGGAAATGGCAAGGAACAACATTTAAAAGTTAATGGAAAAGAAAGATAAATGGAGCTAGAACAAAACTTATTCATGTGCACACAACACATTTTTTAAAGTAAATATACAAAACATAAAAGATTTTTTAAATACAAATTGTAATGCATAGCCCCAGTTACTGTACTGTTCCTAGAGAAAAATAGGATTTCTTTGTAGATTGTGAAGCCTTTTCTTGGACCAGTAATTCACCAAAGATGTTCCTGTAAATGAGCTTTCAAGACCTCCCAGGTCCTTTCTTTACAGGAATTCAATAAAATTGGTTTTATATGAGCATATAAAATAATACAAAGCTATATGCAAAAATAACATAATTGTAAAAGCTATACCAGGAAAGTATTTCACACTTTCTGTAGAATCTACCCAGGAACTGCTCCTGAAAAAACAAGAGGTATAGTTACAAGCAAAAACAAGGCTGTCTGCATTTACTGTAACAGGTCATTGATTTCAGTGACACTTCCATTTTTTTTAGTCTATAATGCTGATAGTTATAAAGTGATGGAAATAAATGGCTATCTCATATTTCCCAAATGTTTTGTGCAATCCCCCTGAAACAAATGAAAATGATCCTGAATGAAAAAAGAAACAGTTTTTAAGGCACATTGCTGCAAATGGCAGCAGTTCCAAAATCCTAGGTGCTATTGTATGGGGCTATTTTCAAAGTCATTTACATGGGTAAGCAAATGTGCACCTGTGTAAACTGGCTTATCTGAAAATTATCCTCTGCTCTCTCACTAAGGGGTAGATTTTCAAAGGGGTACGCGCGTAGGATACGCGCGTACTCCCCAAAAACCTACCCCAACCTCCCCCCCCCCTGCACGCGCCGAGCCTATTTTGCATAGGCTCGGCGGCGCGCGCAAGCCCCGGGACGTCTTTACGTCTGCCCTCCGGCAGGCGTAAATCTGGCGATAAAGGTAGGGGGGGTTTTAGATAGGGCCGGGGGTGGGGGGGGTGGGTTAGGTAGGGGAAGGGAGGGGAAGGTGAGGAGAGGACGAAAGAAAGTTCCCTCCGAGGCCGCTCCGATTTCGGAGCGGCCTCAGAGGGAATGGAGGCAGGCTGCGCGGCTCGGCGCGCGCAGGCTGCCCAAAATCGGCAGCCTTGCGCGTGCCGATCCCAGATTTTAATGGATACACGCGGCTATGCGCGTATCTATTGAAACCCCGCGTACTCTTGTTCGTGCCTCGTGCGCGAACAAAAGTACGCACTCGCACAAAATTATAAAATCTACCCCCATATGCATACATTCGTTTCCATTGCATGTGCACTTTTCGCTAGTTTAAGGAGAGAGATTTCCTTTGGCATGTTTAGATTGGGGAAGAAAAACAGCATGCTCACAGTTGCTTTTCAAATATATGTGCTATTTTGGCCTGCACAGCTTTTTGCACAAACAGCAGGTGCAAAGTATGCAGGGACTGTGACCATCTGCACGTTGCAGTTGCTCATTTTCAAAGAGAACTACATGGAGGCTGCCCTTTGAAAACTGGCTACTAATATAGGAAGACTTTTAAAATTGCCTCTGTAATGTCTAAAATACCTTCTCTTTTCTTTTTTCCTATTGTCCTTCTCTAAACTGTGCTCTTACTTTATCTGGGTCACTGCCTACTTTTGACACCTTTGTGGCTTTATCCAATGCATCAAGCATGGAGTTCCTTTCCATGATATTCTTGCATTTTCTTTTAACACTTGTAGATCTTCAACTTTCTAATTTGCATGTTGAACCTTGTATATGTCTTTATTTTTTGTAATAGAGTATAACAATTATAGCATTACAATTTTGGATTCTGTGAAGACCCTTGTACTGATAGATGAACAATCATTTTCAGTGTGCCAAATGTAGAAGATATTTTTGCACCCTTTTGGCATGTAAGAGATTTTACCTCTTTAATAAAAAGCATGATTTTTAAAACAGAATTTGAATATATCTCATTTTGGTTTCAAAAGTGAAGTAAAAATATTGTAATAGGTACTTACATATATTTTTGTAGAGATATATAGAGACAAAATGTTGTTTAATTTTATTTTCGTTTTTGGTTTTTCTGGATTTGGTTTGCTTAGTAGTCGCTTAGCTTCAGTTCACTTTTCAAACTGAAATAAATATTACATTAAAAAAAAAACAAAAACAAGAGAAAAAAACAAAAAAATAAAACAAATATCCCTCCTTCTTTGCTGCAGCCCCCTCCACGTCCTTCCCTGTTCCATAGCACTGCTGCCAAAGTGAAAGGAGTTGAAACAATCCCCAGTTTGTTATGCCCCACTGGATCCTCTTTAAAAATAGTGCCAGTCTCAGGGCCGGCCAACGCTATGTGATTGCACAGCCATAATACTTTATGGACATAAAACAACTTGGTGCTGGCCAGTCTTAAGACCGGCACCATTTTTTTAAGAGGGCTCGGTGGAGCAGGAATGGCTAGAAATTACGCCTGCCCCTTTCAGTGGAAAGAAGGTAAAGGGTGGCGAGGGTGGTAGCAGAGGCTGGCTAGGCAGGGCACGCTTTTTTGTTATTATCTTTACTTCTCGGCAAACAGCATATGCTATTTGCCAAAATGAGAAGCCCGTAAATATTCAGGTTTTTTTCAGACAAGTTAGAGATTCAGTTTGTTTGGAATGAACTGAACAGAAAATGGTAATTTTCGATTTGGATTGCAAATTTCTTTTCAAATGAATGCACATCCCTACTATTTTGGCCAATGGTATTTTGTGGAAAAAGTTAGGGATTTAATATGCTTAGTGTCTACCTGAAGGAGTGGAAGAGTGAGTAGGCTAGTAATTAGAGGAGCAGGCTGTGAAGCAAAGAAACCAGCATTCAAATCCTGTGACGGGTCCTTATGACCTTGGGCAAGTCACTTTGTCCTCCATTGCTTCAGGTACAAACTTATAGCCTGAATTACTTAGGCTTTTCTCCCATTCTGTGTTTATGGGGAAAAATACTTATTAAATGAAGCCCTTTGATTGTGAACATTCTGGGAACGAAGAAATACTTACAGTACCTGAATGTAATCTGCATTGAAATACCTGAACACGCAGAATAAAAAAAAATAGGTGTTCTTATTCTAATCATTTTATCAAGGTGAAGGTAAAATAGAAGGAAAGGCAACAAGAGAATATCAGGATTCAGGATGAATGCATACCAGAAAGAAAAATAGATAAAAAAAAGATGCATCAACCTATAGTCAAAATAATCTGCTATGAACTGATGCAGCATTAATGTTGATGCTTTGAGATTTCTCCAGCTCTCCCTTTCTTGAGTAAGCAAGCTGCTATCTAATTCAAGGTACCTTCAAGCTAGCTTACCTCTGTTAACAGGGGCAGGAGTGACCCTGCTCAGTGGCCCTTTATAACCAAGAATATGCAAAGCACAAAATGAGTCAAGACCATACCTTTGGATATTAAAGGCTGCGGCTGTTTATTAGATACTTGACACGAAAATCTAATTATGATGCCCAAACCTAACTACACCTATTCTAGGCCAAACCCTTCTCTGGGAGGTGCCATTGGGTCACCCACCTCTGTCCATATGCTGTCTTGCCACATCAATGTTGTTCTGGAGGGGGCCCAACCAAGCCATACAGAAAGTCTGCTAGTCTACCCTCCTGTTGATGGTGAGCAGATCCACTGGGTGTTTTCATGGCTCAAACTCCTGCTTGAGCCATGACAAGGTTCCATACTCCAAGGTTCGTATAACTCACTCTGCAAGTAAAAGTGACCTCTAAACCCTAAACACCACTAATCCCTCACCTGGAGCTGGCCCTCCTATAGAGATTTAAATAATTGAATATTATGATGGCTTTATAGTCTCTCTCTCTCCCTCTCTCCATCTTTCTCTCTCTCTCTCACTCAAAATAGAGAAGTATTGTGGGGCACAAAAATTTTACTGCATACTGCAATACTACTTATGTGAAGCACTATGTTGGTGTGTGGTAATTCTAAAATTACTATAAACACACCCCTTTTTATTACTGTGGGCTTTATCTATGCATTATTAAAGCATATGATGAATCTAGGGGCAAGTTAGTACTAGCCATTACTAAAGGGGTGGGTTGGGAGGGAAAGCTCAGATCCCAGGGCGGCAGATAAAGAGGAAGAGGAACTGTGGGAGTCAGCAGGATTTAAATCTCTTGTCCGCTCTGCCCACCTCCCAAAACCAGTGAGGCAGTCCCACACAAATGCAGGGCTAGTGGTAGAGGAGACGTGGACCTAAGACATTGATGTGCCTCACGGGGACCTATAGTGAGACACCTTGTTAATCTGCTGCCTGAGGCGAGGGAAGAGATGGTGCCCCTTCTGCTCCTCTGCCCCCCCTCTGTGCCCTGCCTCCCATGGCTACCCTCTGCCCCCTCACACATGCTCCCTCACTCCCTCAGCTCGTAATTTCACACACACACACACACACACACACACACACACACCCTCTACACTCACTCACTCTCACTGGGGCCTTCATCTTTGCCACGAGCAGGATGGGTTCCACTCGCGGCACGCCAGGGCCTTCATCTTCGCCATGATTGGGGGGTCTTCATCTTTGCTGCAAGTGGGATGAGCTCTGCTCGTGGCACACTGGAGTCTTCATCTTTGCCGTGAGCGAGACGTGCTCTGCTCACGGCACACCAGGGCCTTTTTTCTTTACCACGAGTGGGATGTGCCCTGCTTGTGGCACACCGGGGTCTTCTCTATCTTTGCCCTTTTCTGTGTAGAAAATGGTAAAGATGGAGGAGACCCCAGCTGAGCAGGGGGAGAATTCTGCGCTTTGCAGTAGCACAGAATTCTCCAAGGACTATCCACCAGAGGCCTGCAGCCACTAGAGGAGTTTGGAAGCAGTTTTTGCTACTTCCAAAGTTTGCTGCCAAAAGCAGCTGCCTCATCCTGCCTCGTTTTAGAACCGCCCCTGCCTGGATTGTTCCAGGCATCTTCTATACCCTCTCTCTCATCTGGACTTGCTGGTTTCAGACCTTAGTCTGGTCCCAACCTTGACTTTTGGACTTATTTCTTGTTTGCTGAGGTAGTAGTTCTCAACCCACTCATCAAGTACCCTCCACTCCATCAGGTTTTAGGCTTTCCCATAATGAATATCCATGACATATACATTTTACGGATGTGCACACAAAATATTTTTGTTTTGTCTTTTTATTTGGATTATTTATTTTTTAGTTTAAAATTTATTTCAGTTCAGTTCATAAGCATTACATTGAAAACAAAAAAGATCCAAACAAAAGAACAAAAAAAACCCACCACCTTCAAGCCCAAGCCACCACTCAGCTCTTCTCTCTGCAGTCCCGTCTTACCTCTTTTGCCAGATTTCCTAGATGAAAAGGGGTAGGAACGAGCCCCAGCTGATGCTTTCCGTGCCAGTTCCACTCATACAATTGCTTGTGCCAGCTTTGTGACCAGCTCCATGTGTTGTGTTCATAAAGCACAGAGCAAGTAAAATAATATGGCACCAGCCACAAACTCGGACAGTGATATTTATGACTGGACTTAGTTCGGACAGGAGTGATTGGAGCTTGCTCCTTCCCATGTCAAACTAGAAAACCCCCCACCGAAGGGGTCATAAGGGGCCATCAGGGGCCATGGGCTGCAGAGAGGCAACAGGAGGACAGGTGTGCAGGTAAATAGTGCATGCCAGTTGCTAGCAGACATTGTTTGCTGAACCAAAAAAAATCCAAATAATTTCCAGATTTTTTGGAATTAATTCTTTTTTGCTTAATTGCATTTGGTGTAAGAAAACATCAATTCATTCATCAATTTTACCCATTTAGATACAATGAATGTGCATCTCTAAGAAATTTGCATGTGCTGCCTCCGTTGTATTCATATCTAATTCATGCATACTCAGTTATGGATATCCTGAAAACCAGACTGGCTGGGGGGGGGGGGGGGGGTACTCAAGGACCAAATTGAGAAACACTGTTCTAAGGTAATGTGTCAGTCTATTTATTTCCATGGATCACCCTGTGTCCTTGATGGTCATCAAGTACCAGCCACGAACAGTAACAGGGCCTGACTTACACACTTTGTGCTTTCAGAGAATCCTCTAAATGATGATGGAAGATCTGCTTCTAGATCTCATCTCTGCTGGCTGGGTGCTGATGCTGGTGTGGTGTGTCACGGGTAAAAGATAATCCCTATTTCAAGACTGGCTCCTAGTGTAAGATTGCAGCAGATTTATCTGAATTTCGAAAAAAAAAATTTAAACAGTGCATGTGGATGCTCAGTGACAGAGCAAGAGGATGGATTTGCCTCATTATACCTGTGTTTTGCAGCAGCCCTTGGAAAAGCTACAGGGGTTAAGAACGCAGAGTGCATGCCATATGCTATGTTCACCTGTAAGACAATACAGAAGGATTAAACCAATAACATTTTCTAACCGGCATGACGTTTTCATGCCCAAAAGGCAACAGAATAGCGGCACCATACTATAACCAAATAGCAGAGCAAACATAATATTAAGTTAAGGAAAAGTATCTGAAAGAAGGGGGCAAATACACGATATGTGAAAAGTATCACAGAAAAAAAAACCAGAATAGTGTTCTCATTGCAGCCACAGTTATTAAATATATATATATATATATATATATATATCTCCAACATTTGAACCCTTAAAAAGAAGGGAAAAAAGAAAGAAAAGGAACGGGATAGAAACATGCAAGGAGATTGTAGAAAAGTTATTGTCTGAAATAAAAAATAAAGCCTGCAAAATAAACAAAGCTTAACATGGTCATGACTTATAATTGAGCAGTAATTTATTTGCTTCAAAGCCTAAGTCTAATTGCACAAAATCATAAAAAAACCTGCCTTTACATTAGGTAAACTGATAATGTCTACTACTATTACTGCTCCTACTACTATTACTTAACACTTCTATAGCTCCATTTGACGAATACACAACACACAAGAGACAGCCCCTGCTCTTTAGAGCTCACAACCTAATTAAGATAAATAATCAGGGCGAAAGAGATATGGGGCACTTTCTTTATCAAGACAATGGTTAAAAGTGAACGAGGCTGTACAAGGGGAAAATCAGGGGTTACGTTTTAAAAGCAGCCTCAAAAAGGTGAGTTTTTTTAGATGGGATTTAAACAAGGTGAGAGAAGAATGACACACCAGCTCATGAAGTCTATTCCAAGTATATGGTGCAGGTAAATAGAAAGCAAGGAATTGGTGGTAGAGGACAAAGGCAAAGGGGCCGATGCAATACAGTGCGCTCACACAAGCAGTCAGACATGGGTTAAATAGGCACTAATCCACTCCCTATTGCAATAGGGGGATTAGTGCCTATTTAACCCATGTCTAACGTGGAGTGAATGAGATAGTGCTCATCACATGCAAATGCATGTGAATGAAGCTATTACTCATTCACTCCTTATTCAAAAAAATAAATGTGTGTCTCAGATGCACGTTTATCGCTCAGATATTAATGTCTGCCTGGAGTAGGCGTTAATAGCTGAGCGCATGTAAAAGAAGTACAGAAAAGCAGAAAAAAACTGCTTTTCTGTACTTCTTCAGTAAAAAACCAAAATAAAACAAAAAAAACCTCCGCAGGCCGCCGAGTTATGAAGACTGACGCCAGTAAACTCGGCCAACGGCCGGTTATGAAAACTGATGCCGAGTTTACCGGCGTCGGTCTTCATAACTGGCAGCTGCCACGGGGTCGCGTTAGCAAAGAGGCATTAAGGTCGCTCAAGTGACCCTAGCACCTCCTTGCTAGCGCTACCCCATAATTTGCCTATTGCATAATGCCCCCTTGCGGGCGCCATGCGTGTGTTAAGAAAGCGGGCGCTGAAAAGCCAACACCCACTTTCCGCTATTGCATCGGCCCCATAGATAGAAGCGATTTGCCTGATGAGCGGAGTGCATAGGGAGGGAAGTAGATAGAGATGGAGGTAGTGAGGAGTAACAGAGGGAAGGCTCTTATAGGTGAGTAAGAGGAGTTTGAACTGTATGCAGGAAGAAAAAGGGAGCCAATGTCATAAAAGCCCTTTTCGTGTCCTGCCGATGGGGAGGATAAATTTCAAAACAGTTTACATGGGTAGAATAGCTCGGTTGAAAATGGTACTCCTCTGTCTGCAAAAAGCATGAGTGAGCCTTTCTATGGTGTGCATAGTTTTAGCAGGGCTAAAAGGGAATTATACTGAGGGCATGTTTAGCTTGCGGAAGGAAAACTGAGCAAAAAGAGGAAATTGTGCCCACTCAGCTGCCCAGATATAAAGTATGAGGACTCTTTTAGCAAGCACACTTTCTACAATTTTTAAAAGTAAACAAGGTGCCTGCTTTTCTTTGAATACTGGCTGCAATGTATGCGGCCTAAAGGTACCCAGGCCTATTGCAAACAACAAGGGTTATTCAAAACTGACCCCCAAAATTCATTGTGGCTCTTTTCAGAATTTATAGCACTTAACTTTATCTCCTGGATAAGAAATATTGCTTCATTCTCCCTACTGCAGCTCCTGAGGACTGAAGAGACCCTGAGGCTAGAGCATTTCATGAGCTCAAATGTTTGACATTTGCTGGACATGGAACCTGGCTGTCAGAGTATCAATTTCATCTTTATTTTCCTCTTACAAAGCACTAAGGCCTGCAGATTAGTCTGTCATCAGAAAGTATAAGGAATATTGCCTTCTCCCTGGAGATCCTGGGCATGTCCTCCCTGTATTCGATTCTTTCACTCCCTTCTCTCCTGTTCTCCAACATTAGGAAACATACTCTCTTTATTCTGTTTTTTTTTGTTCCCACTTCCACGGCTGCTTCAGTCTCTACTGCCGCTTGAATAGCATATGGCCGACCTCCATTTTGTTTTAAAAAGTGGCTGCTTAAGGTGAAACATTTTTTAACCCTGCTAGGCCAAGCCAATAGCATCAGGCTTTATGTGCCAAGCACAATTCCGTGACAAATTTGATGCAGCAAACATTGCATGTTTTATCATGTTTCACCAATCTGTTATTTCTGTGACTCAGACTTGTAAAAAGAGATGTGAATCTACATGTCTCAAAATAAATGTAAATAACATAACCAGGAGCAATCATATTTGTCATTCAGTGTCTGATATACATAAGCAACGACTTGCACTGAATTGTATCACATTTTATAATCATAGCATCCTCTTATTAATTTTTGTCATTTTCTTTTTGCATCTAAAAATCACTAATCTTAGTATATGTGAGAGACCATAAAACTTTTTCTTATCAAACATGAAACTTGTAACATATATATATTTGAGAGTGCAGGAAGATGACCATCTGCAATAAAGAGCTGGATCCATGTATTTGGTCTATCTATTTGTATTTCATGGGGCCTTTAAAAATGTGTAACTCAGCATTGGCCATATTTCAGTGAATTACATTGTCTTCCTTGTAGGTTCCTCAAATAATTTCATGGAATTTCAATGTATTATATGACTATTGGGTAATCCTTGCAGTCCTGAACATGCCATGAAAAGAAAAGGTATTTTAATAGACTATTTCAGAAATGGCAACCTATGGCATGAATGCCATCAATGGCACATGAGATAATTTTGAGTGGCACGGTAGAAGTGACCTGGAGCTGAATGGCAATGTAGTAATCAAGCAAGAGTCAAGTGCTGTCACTGCTTCTGCTACTTCTGCTGCTGTCCACCACAATCTCACAGTTTTCGCTCTCCCTTCTGCCTGTTTCCTGGACCTTGATTCAGGAACAATTTGTTACGGTCGTGGACCCTTGGGCCAGCTGAGATGGTAGATGTTATACTGTGGGAACCCACAGGAAGTGTCACAGCCAGGAGGCAGCGCTGAAGAGACTCTGGAGAAGACTTCACCACTGGAAGCCCGAGGTACCCCCAGGAGGAGCCCGTAGGAACCTGGACCTCTTGGACTTAGGTGGGACCCTATGCGACCAAGGATCCGGGCAGCGGCCGAAGAGGTGGACGATGAGGACGGCTGGGCCCAGGAGGCTGGAAGAGTCTTCACCCTCGGAAGCCCGCAACTCCCCCGGGAGGAGCCCGTGAGAGCCCGAGCCGCTGGGACTTAGGAGAATCCTCTGGGCCAGCAAGTACCGGATACCTGAGGTGGTGGAAGAAGCCGAAGTCGGAGTCCAGGAACGAAGCCGGGTCAGAAGCCAGAAGTCAGAGAACCAAACCAAAGCCAGGGGCGGAAGCTGAAGACAGAGTCGTGGGACGGAGCCAGGTCGGAAGCCAGAAGTCAGAAGAGAATACCAAAACCAGGGGCGGAAGCTGAAGACAGTGTCGTGGGATGGAGCCGGGTCGGAAGCCAGAAGTCAGAAGAGAATACCAAAACCAGGGGCGGAAGCTGAAGACAGTGTCATGGGATGGAGCCGGGTCGGAAGCCAGAAGTCAGAAGAGAATACCAAAACCAGGGGCGGAAGCTGAAGACAGTGTCGTGGGATGGAGCCAGGTCGGAAGCCAGAAGTCTGAAGAGAAGATCCAAGATAAAAACTGCAACTAGAGACCTAGAGACTAAGTGAACCTCGTTGCAAGGCGAGTTTAGGCCAAGCTGCAGGGTTTAAATACCCTGCAGTGTCTGATGTCATCCGAGGGCGTCCTCTGGCTTTTCCCGCGCTGGCCCCTTTAAATTCTGAACCTCTGCATGCGCGCACGTCTAGGGGATGGGGCCAGACACGATGGGATACCAGCGTCTCCCTCAAGGAGGGAGAGCTGCGGCTGAGGCCTGGGCAGGCTGAATCGGGACCGCAGCGGCCTGGGCCGGCCTCGAGATGAGTGGAGGACCCGGGGCACGGCCCAGGGCCGTAACACAATTTGCAGCAACTCTACAGTCTAATTAGGAGAGACAGTGGTATTTCAGTGCCAATGATGAGGAGCCTGGTGGCAGTGTCATCAAGTGGCACCCCATGGACCCAGGCTCAGAGAACTCTATAGCAATGGGAAAATTAATGGCAGTGGGAAAATTAGCCACAGGCATTGCTATGAGGATTAGCAGCAGTGGGACTCCAGTACCAGAGAGGAGAGAGGATTCTAATGGAGGAAAAGGAGCTGAGGCTGTTCATCTGAGCAATTGCAGTGCTGTTTGCCAGAGATGGATCATAGAGAGGAGGATGTGGCTGCTAGTAAGATAGTTTGTGGGAGATTAGACTGCTTGGATGGGGGAGAGGAATGTGAAACCACTAGGAAGGAAGGGAGGCGGGACTGAGAAACTGCTGGGAGTGGAGGTTATGAGTGGTGAATGTGAAGCTGATGAGGTGGAGTTTTGGGGTGAGCATAGGACTGCTGTGGAGAGGATGAGAGTAAGACTGCTGATGGAGGGGTAGGAGGGTGAGTGAAACTGCTAAGAGTGGGAGAGGGGGATGGGGTATTAGTGTGAGACTGTTGAGGAGAGGGTTAAAATTGAGACTGCTAGGGATAGGTGTGGGGGGAGGGTTGGGGGAGTGTGAGACTGCTGGGAATTGTAGTGGAGGTTTTGTAGGGTAACAGTGAAATAACTGGTGACAGTGTCTGGGGTGACAGCAGAACTGATGAGGATATGGAGCAGGGAGGAGGGAGGAGGAAATGAGACTGAGATTGCTGGAGATAGGGTGAGAAGTTGAGTAGGGATGTGAATCGTGTCCTCGATCGTCTTAACGATCGATTTCGGCTGGGAGGGGGAGGGAATCGTATTGTTGCCGTTTGGGGGGGTAAAATATCGTGAAAAATCGTGAAAAAATCGTTAAAAAATCGAAAAATCGAAAAAACCGGCACATTAAAACCCCCTAAAACCCACCCCCAACCCTTTAAATTAAATCCCCACCCCCAAATAACTTAAATAACCTGCGGGTCCAGCGGCGGTCCGGAACGGCAGCGGTCCGGAACGGGCTCCTGCTCCTGCATCTTGTCGTCTTCGGCCGGCGCCATTTTCCAAAATGGCGCCGAAAAAATGGCGGCGGCCATAGACGAAAAAGATTGGACGGCAGGAGGTCCTTCCGGACCCCCGCTGGACTTTTGGCAAGTCTCGTGGGGGTCAGGAGGCCCCCCACAAGCTGGCCAAAAGTTCCTGGAGGTCCAGCGGGGGTCAGGGAGCGATTTCCCGCCGCGAATCGTTTTCGTACGGAAAATGGCGCCGGCCATACGCGTATGGCCGGCGCCATTTTCCGTACGGAAAATGGCGCCGGCAGGAGATCGACTGCAGGAGGTCGTTCAGCGAGGCGCCGGAACCCTCGCTGAACGACCTCCTGCAGTCGATCTCCTGCCGGCGCCATTTTCCGTACGAAAACGATTCGCGGCGGGAAATCGCTCCCTGACCCCCGCTGGACCTCCAGGAACTTTTGGCCAGCTTGTGGGGGGCCTCCTGACCCCCACGAGACTTGCCAAAAGTCCAGTGGGGGTCCGGAAGGACCTCCTGCCGTCCAATCTTTTTCGTCTATGGCCGCCGCCATTTTTCGGCGCCATTTTGGAAAATGGCGCCGGCCGAAGACGACAAGATGCAGGAGCAGGAGCCCGTTCCGGACCGCTGCCGTTCCGGACCGCCGCTGGACCCGCAGGTTATTTAAGTTATTTGGGGGGGGGTTCGGGAGGGTGGGGGATTTAATTTAAAGGGTCGGGGGTGGGTTTTAGGGGGTTTTAGTGTGCCGGCTCACGATTCTAACGATTTATAACGATAAATCGTTAGAATCTGTATTGTATTGTGTTCCATAACGGTTTAAGACGATATTAAAATTATCGGACGATAATTTTAATCGTCCTAAAACGATTCACATCCCTAAAGTTGAGATTGAGACTGCTGGAGAGCAGGGTGAGCATAAGACTGCTACACAAGCAACTAGCAAGTTGCTCTTCTTTCTTCACTAGAGATTATGCTATGAAGGCATTTTCATCTACTCATTCAGATTAAGAGTCTTTTCCTAGCTTGTTTGAATCAAGAAATAGATAATATACTAAAATATAAGATTTGGGAGGAGAGTTCAGTTCATTGATGGGGTAGATAGAGCAAAATGAAGATGGTGATGAAAAGCAGGCAGCACAGCTAAAGAGTGTGACTTATGTCTCTGGCATTGTTCCTCAGGGTCCACCCTTTACCTCAGCTTCATTGCCAGCATTCTCCCTCAAAGATGTAGAGAAGGGAGGGCCCATATTTTGCACAATAGACATCTGAGGAGAGTGGAAGTACTAGTAGTAGCCAGGGAACCCCTCCTTCTTCTAGTCAGTAGAAAGTGTTTGCAAAGGGGAAGAGTATTCCCCAAGATGATCCCAAGCCCCTGACTCCTTCCAACATTCAGGTGGCATACAAGCAGCCCCTTCCCAAGCATCATAAGTAACAACCCTACAGCGGAGGAAATGGTTTGCTGTTTGGTACCACTGTCTCAGGGCAGGAGGCAGGCAGAGAGAATTCATGCAAAACAGAAAATCATAAAATGAAAAACTATAGCTTAGCTACAGAATATAGGAAAATCTTTTTAAATAAAGCAACCATCACAACTTAGTAAAAAAAACCAAACCACACTCATTAGAGAAACCATTTACATTTTTTGATTGTGGTAAAAGTATCAGCAAGGTAGAGAAAATTCATGCAAAAACAGAAAATCAAGACATGCAACAGCCAAAGTTTATCTACAAATATAAGAAAAGCTTTCTAAATGAAGAAATATATATAAATATACAAATATAAGAAAAGCTTTCTAAATGAAGTAAGTTGTGAAGAAAAGCTTTCTAAATGAAAGCTTTTCTTCACAACTTACCAGAAAATGAAACCACATTCCTTAGAGAAGCCATTTATTGTTGCAATTTGGCTCGTGGCAGGAGCCACGAGCCGCCTCTTACCTTCATAGCCCGGAGGCCGCAGCAGCCTGGGACTTTCCAGCTGGCCAGCCCAAAGCCATCTTGCCTGCGGCCACAGCATGGTGCCACCACCACTCCTCCATGGTGCCCGGAGGCCTCCAAAGCTGGGGCCTCTTCCACGGCATGGGCCACTCTCACCGGCACTCTCTCGCTGCAGGAGTACTGCTGACGTCCTCTCCTCTTCAGCGGCAGGGAGGCTGCTTCCAGCATCGGGGCCTGCCTGCAGCCCAGCTCCTCCTCTCTGCCTCGTCAACAGCAGGATGCCACTGTCCAGGGTCCTGGACTTCCTGTTCCTATTCCTCCTGGGGCAGGCCCGCAGCTCTCTTCCCATCTTAAAGGGATAGTGGAGGTGGGGCCCCACTGGCCCTTCCTGGACTCCTCCCTGGGTGTAGTCTCTTCTAGACCTATAAAAGGGCTCAGTGGACTCTTCAACCTCGCCTTGGCAAGGAGCTTGCTTCCTGGGAGCAGTCCTTCCTGGGCTCTGTGTTCTGCTCCACTTGGAATTCCGTCTTCTGTTCCTGCCTGGTGTCTTCCATCTTGGATCCCTTGTTCTTGTTAGTGTGATGTCTTCTTGTCCTTTGTCTCCAGATGTCTCCATGGCTGGGAAAGTTTCCTGAGGTTCCTGGCTTTGAACTCTCCTTGGCTGAGTTCCGCCTCAGTGTCCTGGCTCAGGGTTCTTTCTCTGGGTACCTGGCTCCGAGTCCTGCCCTCTGAGCTTTCCCTTGAACTCTGTCCAGGTCCTCAGAGCTCCTTGCTCCTGTGCTCGTCTACCTCAGAGTCTACAGTGTGGTCCATGACCAGTCTACAGCTGAGTAGGGTGCCTGAGAGACTCTGCTTGTCTCCATGCCTCCACGTCTGAGTCTTCGTTCCAAGTTCCACGTCTGAGTCTTCAGCTCCAAGTGCCAAGTCATCTCTTCTGAACTCTGGTTATCCGTCTCCTCTGGACATCATTTCCAGATGAGGTTCGTCTCACCACAAGGGCACACACATCTCACATCGCACTGGGGAGCGCCCCCTAGCACTCCCTTCTATCGTAGTGCAACATTTATATCATCTGAATGTGGGAAAAGTGTCATTTGGAAAGCACATTTCACAAGAAAATCAAAATTCAGCCCACCAGCAGCTAGATCAAGTTCATGCAGGGAATATGAATATGAACAAAGATTATATCATAAAAATGATATTTATTGTTGCGGTTCTGGCCGCGAGCACCGCGGCCAGGCCCTTACCTCTGGGCTCCCGGACCTGCTCCCACTTCCAGAGGCCTGGCTTGCGGCCTGTTTGAAGGCGTCCCTGTTGGGGCTGCGCCGCTGCTAGGTCTCCCATGGACGCCCGGCTCCTAGGCGCGCGTGCGCCCACGCCACTTGGGCGCTTTTCTAGGCCGTTTCCCGCCAGTGGTGACTCCGCCCAACTCCTGACGTCAGATGCCGTGGCCTTGATAAGCCAGCCACGGCCATCCAGTCTTTGCCTTGCAACGGGTTAGCCTCCCGGTTTCCTGTTGCGCTGTGCCCAGGAGTGACTCGCCTTGCTTCGTCGCTCCGTTCCTGCTACAGTACCTGCTTGGTTCCTGCCTGCCTGCTACAAGTGCCTGCTTGGTTCCTGCCTGCCTGCTACAGTACCTGCTTGGTTCCTGCTGGCTTGCTACGGTACCTGCTTGGTTCCTGCCGGCCTGCTACAGTACCTGGTTGGTTCCTGCTTGCTTGCTACAGTTCCTGCCTGGTTCCAGTTCCCGAATCCTGCTACAGTTCCTGCCTGGTTCCAGTACCCAAATCCTGCTACAGTTCTTGCCTGGTTCCAGAACCCGAGCCCAGTTACAGTATTGCTACTGTCCTAGTCTGGTTCCAGTTACCTGTCATGATCCACAACCCGCCTAAGTCCCAGCGGCCGGGCCCCTATGGGCTCCTCCCGGGTGGGCTTCGGCTTCCAAGGGTGAAGTCACCTAAGTCCCAGCGGTTGGGCTCCTTTGGGCTCCTCCCGGGGGAGTACCAGCTTCTAGGGTGAAGAGCACCTCTACGTCCAGCCAGAACATCTGCCTCCCGGCCTGCTATTCATTAGAGACATTGACCACCTTTCCCAGTCTCCAGCAGCTCGGCCCAAGGGTCCACTAAACAGAGACTCCCATAACAATTTATCACAGTTAATTTTTGTGTGCTGGATATGACAATTAGCATGCCTTCAACAGAGCAACTGACATTTCCTATGCTACTCTGCCTTGCTGCTGTACCCCTAATTCTATACCTTGGAGTCTTTCTACTAATCAGCATTGCTGCCATCCCCAGACCTTACACCTTGGAGTTTTTTTCTGTCACTGTGCCTTTCTGCTGCATTCCAGACCTTGAAGTGTTCATTTTGGGGGGCTGCTTTGGTATTTTGATGCCACTCTCTATGCTGCTTTAGTACTTTAGTGGTGCTTTGCTATATTCCTGCTATTTTTTTCTGCTTCACTCCCCCTTTTTGGTGTCTTCAAATGCTGATGCTACTTTGGGTGCCAGTGTTCCTCTCATGCTGCCATCAAGGGTTCTTGCCACTTTCACTGGTGCTCTCTGTTGGAAACTTGAGGTGTTTGTCCCACACTAGCTTTCTTCTTTGCTTCTATAATGATGCTTTTGAGAACTCCTGCCAATGCTGGTACCCCTTTGCCGCTTTATGGAGCCTTAGCCTATTTATGCCAGTTTTGGTGCCACTTTGCCATAGTCTAAGAACCCTCGAGTTATTTTCTTCTTTTTTTTTTTTTATTTCTTTCTACAAGTTCTATGAGAATTAATGAGAAAATCCCAATTCTGGAGCCCCAAATTGGCTACAATGCTTCCCTCATTGACTTTAATCACAAACAAAAATAAAAATGAATCAAACAAATAAATGATTTTTTTTTTGTATTGAAACTAAAAACAAAACAGACTGGAGTCTTCTCAAAATGAATGAACACAACAAAAACATGAATTTCTTCTGTGTCATTCATACTTTACAGTTATGGAGGATCTATGATTTTCAAATTTTCAATCACTGTCAAAAGGCCATCAGTAGAGGGATGAAGTGGGTCATTTTTCTGTGATATACTTAGTGTCAGGTCAGGAGATGCCAGTACTAATCTAGGGAGCCTATCCTCTACTCAAAGCAACAGCAGAAGCAACAGGAGTAGGAAAGCCACTGCAAATGGAAAGTCCACGTCTCAAGCTGATCCTCAAGCACTTTTCCTAGTATTGTGACAGGTTTGCTGCCTGCAGCCCTAAATCAGTGGCAAGGCACCATGAAGCTGATGAGGTGGTGTTCCTATCACTTTTGTGGGACAAGAAGTAGGCAGCATTGTAGGTGGTGGCATGGTTCACTGGTGAAATTATTGCCCTGGATGACCAGTCCCTGTTGATGGTTAGGAGCAGGACATTTATGTGCCTGTTGCACATCTTAGTCCCAAATTACAAAGCTTCTTCTAGGAAAACATTTAGTAAGCAGTAGATACATACCATGCACACTCATTGCTGTGCCTTGATGCAGGCACAGCTTTCCAAGGCAAAAGAGAGTAGCATCCATTTAATGATTAACATCTGGACCAGCCAGTATTCCACCCAAAGCAACCCCTACCTGAGAACCCACTAGCAAAAGGATGAGGAAGGGGAAGGCAGCAGCTCCAGCAAGGGCACACCAGTAAGATACAGGTGGACTGTGCTGCTTACCCAGGTGATGAATTAGAGCCAAAACTCAGTGATATCTTAATGGTGATAAGGGGAGATGATAGTTGGCTGGTGACTAGGCCAGAAGCCTTTTACTGTTGCTGAGAATTTTGTTACAGATGGGGGTAGCAACATAATCAGTGCAATAGGCAATGAGGCTGCAAAGTAGTCCAATGGTTTGTACAATTACTACAATTGGCAGTAAGGGAGGACTTGGGCTGAGGGGCAAGGAAGGCAGCAGCTGTATCCTGTGGAAATTGAAATAGTACATAGGTTCAGGAAAATAGTGGGTCAGTTTAATCAGAGCATGATAATTGGGCAGCAGATCTGTGAGGAATGGACAGCAGTTGAGGCATCAGTGCACCAGATTATTCAGGGCACAAACATCAAGTGGAATTTTATTTACCTGATGATGCAGTGTAGTACAGCAATAGACACCCTATCATAAGCTATCTGTGAATGCTGAGATCAGTGTGCTTTGCCCTCTGCTGTGTCAGGATTTGTTACACCTGAAGCAAACAAAGTGCTAAAGTCCTTCAAGGATGTCATGAAAGATTTGAGTTCAACATCAGCCATTCTGGTTGAGGTCATCCACATAATCAATAGGAATGGGCATTCGGGAGAAATGAAATAGGAAATAAGACATTTCCTATTTTGTTTCATTTCATTATCAAAGTGAAACGATTGAAAGTCTGATGAAATTTTGTTGGTTTTCATGCTTTGTTTTGAAAACAAAATTGATCCATCAGGTCTGAGGCCCAGGCCCAAAGCTGGGGCCTTGCCTATAGAAAGGGCCTCAGCCTAAGCCAGAGCATGATGCTGGGACCCATGCCTATGCCTAGGTCTGAGGCTGGGGTCACACTTAGGCATAGGCTGTGGCATGATACATGAGCCACCGCCTAGAACTCAGCATGATGCCAGGGTCTCAGCTAAGGCCCAGTCCTCACACTGGGGCTTTGACTGAGACCCCAAAAATATGAAAAGACTTACCTGTTCTGGGGATCTAGCATCGCAGTCCAGGCCCAGGCTTGACACCTGGGCCTTGGCTCAGGCCCAGGCCTGATGCCAGGACCTGACCCGGAGGCTGGGTCAAAACCATGACCAGTCTTGAGACCGGGTCCCAATGCTGAGGTCTAGGCCCAGACATATGCATGACACCGAGTCAAGCAGTCAGGAATGGGTCAGGACTGAGGACTCGGCATTGGGACCTGACTTCTAGATTGGGTCATGGCATCAGCCTGGACTCAGGGCCCAGCCTATGCCAAGGCCCAAGCATCAGGTCCTGGCATTAAAGCCTGGGCCTTGTGTGGGGCATTGGCCTACCGCTACCTAGGCCTATGCAAGGCTAAGGCTTTTTCCTGGGCCTAAGCTTCAGGATGGTCTCATGCTAACGCCTCGGCCTTGCATAGACCTAGGCCACAGTATGTATCTATGATTTCAGCCTATGCCATATGCAAGGCCCAGTCTTCGGCCTTGGCTTAGGACTCAGCATCTGATCTCTTCCCAGAACAGTTATGTGTGGACTGGGCAGTAGGGTTGCCAACTGCTCTAGGTTTTCAGGATAAGTTGATCCAAGCCTGGTTTTATTCCATTGCATGCTGGGACTTATTCTGATTTCCCTATTGCATTCTCTAAAAAAAAGCAAGGCTATATGTACCTGCATGCAGGGGAGTAAAACCAGGACTGGATCAACCTGTCCTGAAAATTTGGAGATAGGTGGCAACCCTACCAGGGAAGATCCTGGCCCCAGCATTTTTTCAGGTAGGAGGGATGGGTAAGAGGCTTTGGAGGCTTTGGGAGGCCCTGTTTTTCTTTTTCTTTTTTATGTTTCTTTTGGTTTTTTTTAACTAAATAAACAAAATAAACATTTGACAAAATGAAATACATGGAAAATCAAACCCCAAAATATGAAATAGAAAGCAAAGCAAAAATGTTTCTTCTTCATACCCCTACTAATCAATATCCTGGAGGGGAAGCTGCAGGGTTGCTGTCAGGAACAGAAACTGGCATCAGACATGTTGGCGCTCATGGACTTCTTGCTGCAACAAGTGGGAAATCAAATCAAAATGCTCATCTGGCTGAATTCTTACATCCTGCCCACCCTGTTTGACCCAAGTGGAAAAGAGAATATTACTTTCCATTCTGGCACTCTTGATTTACTGGAAGGAGAAAATGGTGCCTAGTATCCAAGAATGAGAATGCCAGAGGCAGAGGATCAGTAGGGATGCATCACTGGAAAAAGTAGACTCACTATGAAGTACTGCCAGCAGAACAACTCTACGATAGCTTCTACTTCCTCCCCCAACTTTAACCGCCCATCAGGGTTACCACAGAATGGGATCTCCTATCACAGGCCATACCTTCCGTGTGTGGTGAAAGAGACTAGTAATCCCCCACCTAGCAAAAGACATCCCTGAACAAATTGTAGTCATGTGGTATCTTGGAAGGTTCATCAAGGACATGGACACAGACTCTGGCATGCTGGACACAAAATTTCATAGTTTGGCCAGACCTTTCCAAGATCCAGCATTCCCTTTTCTACCCACCAACCAGTGTGCCTAATGAATGGGTTTTCTTACTGGCATGGGACATTATGAGTCCACATCATTTATAGCTGGAATCAGAGTTGGTGAAAAAGTCAGTTTAACCTCCCTCTATTGGATTTCCTTGAATTTCCAAGCAAAGCGGGAGAACTGAGTACACATATATACTGAACCAATGTCCATATATTTTAACCTCAGTTATTTGCTGTGTTTTTGCCAGTTGCCACTCTTGTTGCTGCTGCCTAGCTGTCTCCTGCTGCTCTGCTTCTCTTCTGGTTTAGCAAAGTTAGCTGGAGAAATTTATTTGGCTAACTTTAGGACAGCTCTTCTCCAAGCTGAAGAGCCCTAATCTCTCTAGCTTTTCTTCATAAGTGAATCATTTTTTCCCCTTTATCATTTTGGTAGCCCTTCTCTGTAATTTTTCTAATTCTACTATATCTTTTTTGAGATGTGGTGACCAGAATTGTAAATATCCTCAAGATGTGGTCACACCATGGATCAATACAAAACTATTATGATATTCTGTTTCAATCTCCATTCCTTTCCTAATAATTACTAGCATTCTATTTTCTTTCTTCACCACTACCATATGCTGAGCAGAGGATTTCAAGATATTATTAATGATGACACCTAGGGTTTTTCCTGGGTGGTGACTTCCAATGAGAAACCTTATATCACATAGCTATAATTCTGATTACTCTTCCCTACATGTATCACTTTCAGTTTCTTCACATTAAATCTCATATGCCATATGGATGCCCATTCTCCCAGTTTTGCAAGATCTTGTGTTTCAACAACTTTGAATAATTTTATATCATCAGCAAATTTGATTACTTCACTCATTGTTCCCATCTCTAGGCAATTTATAAATATGTTAAAAAGCAATGGTCCTAGTATAGATCCCTGAAGAGAAAATTGACCGTTTAGACTTAATCTCTATTTTCTACCCTTTAACCATTTCTCAATCCATAACAGAACATTTCACTATCCCTAGACTTTTTAATTTCCTCAAGAGTCTTTCATGAGATACTTTGTCAAATACTTTCTGAAAATCCAGATACACTTTATCAACTGGATCACCTTTATCCACATACTTATTTACACCTTTAAACAATGTAGCAGATTGGTGAGGCAAGATTTCCTTTGGCTAAAACAAGGTTGACTTTGTCCCATTAAACTATGACTATTCTTATGTTCAGTAATTGTGTTCTTTATAATATTTTCAACTATATTTCCCTGCACTCAGGGCTTAAAGGGATGAGATTGGAGGCATAAGGGGCTAAACTGTTCATTTGAAGTAGTAGATAGATGGAAGGAGGCAAATGCATTACACGGACTAGGGAATGAGGGTAATGAAGGATAGCTGTGTCGTTATAATGGGATGGGGCTGTGGCAGTGGCACTAACCTAGTAAAGTGAAAGAAAGTCTCTGGATAAAGTCCACCTGTAGATGAAGATAAGGTCTCATGACCAAGTTACATAATGGATAAGGGAGTTTTGTTCGCTGACCTTGTCATAGTCATTCCAATTATTAATGGCATGTAGGGAGAGGCCAAAAGTTTTCCTGAAGATGAGGTAGGGAGTCTCTTGTGATAAGGATCAGTGGTATTTTGTTCCATAGTTTCGGTGCAAAGCAACTGAATGCAAGGAGTGTAGTAGAAGTTAGTTTGGAAGAAGCCAGTGGAGGAAAGGAAAGAAGATCCATTTGGGAGGATCTAAGATCTCTGAAGAAGTGTGTGTGTTATATAGCAGAACCTGGGAGAAATAGGGACCATATTGTTTACACAGCTGAAGAGAAAACAGAGGTCAAAATTCAAAGCTGGACATTTAAGTAACTTGGCCGGATAGAACTTATCCAGAAAAATTACATGGTATATTCATCGGCAGAGCTATTTTGCTGAATAAACACATATATATTTGCCATTAGCTGCAGAAGTGATAACTGGCTTTATGGCAGGTCTAACTTAGGCATGGATATATCAAAATGCACTAAATATTGCATGTGATAGGAAAAGGGGTGCTCCTGGAGAGGCAGCCTAGCTATCAGGGCCCTCCAACATGTGAAAGAGAGAGAGAGAGAGAGACTAACCATAATAACCTTGTCTAGGTAGGTATTTATATCTTTATAGGAAGCCCACCTAGTAACTCGAGGTGAGGTTTAGGTATTAGTGTAGGGGCCACTTTGACATTCAAAGAGAGACGTATGAACAGAACAGTGCTCTCTTGTAAAGATTTGATGATCTTCGGAGTGAGGAAACTATGCCAAAGATGAGATTTGTACAATGTTCTCTCAACCTAGCTTGATGGACTCTCTACCTGGGTAACATATATTCAGCTAAGTTAGAAGGGTAGCTCAACCCCTTCCAGGAATGCCCCTGTAATGCCCCTTTTTTATCTGGCTAAATTATAGCCAGATAACTATCTACCTGGCTATAATTTAATCAGATAAGTGACTGATTTGCGTATTTTGCCATTTAGATGGATACACTTTGGAATTATCCATTTAAATGGTTTTGAATATGGACCTCATTATGCAATGTTTCCTCCATTGACTTTAATGGAAAGAAATAAAATGAATGAGATTCTGATCTCAAATGAACAAACCAAATGAAGCAGGAAACTGAATAAAACATTGGAACCAAGATCCTTTAATTGTGGGGTGGGTCGGGGGCAACATGGTGGCGTGAGTCTGGGTTAAGATACTTCACCATGCTTCCTAAATTATTTGATTATCTTCAGAATTGTACTATCAAAAGGAAAAAGGGAAAGTACTGGTTTTCCCTTCAGATGTACCCCTTTTATCTGGGCAGCAGTTTATTCCATCCTTCTTACCCGGTTTTGTAGTGTAATTGGGGACTGTTAGCTCTGTTGCGATTTCAGGTGAAGGAGCACTCAAATTGCTAGGAGAGGTCATGCTCAGTAGAGATGTGCCTTCGTTTTTCACGATTTAGCCAATGCCAACGACATTGTCTAATTCGTCATTGTTGGGGAAGTTGGGAAAAAGAATCAAAATTCCACAAATTTTCGGGTTAAAGTCGGTTTTTTATTACTGCGCACTAACGGATGTTAGTGCGCATGGACTATCCGTTAGCGCGCAGTCGCTGGACGTAGTGCGCAGTACATGGCGCCTCACCGTACTGCGCACTAACGGATTATTAGTGCGCACTAGGTACATGGCAGTGCGCAGTGATATATGTTAGTGCGCACTAACGTAAATTGATACTAAATTGACACTTTTTTTAAAATTGAAGGTTGAATATGTATTCCTATTGGGTGTCTTCTTGTTTTTTTATTCATTACCAAGGTTACCAACAGCCAAGGTGCTGTTTTTTACAGATTGTTTTATATGGGGGATGGGGAATGGGAATGGGGGATAGAGCTATTAGCTTGAAGTTCTAATCCTACTGTAGTAGTGTGTCTGTGGATATTGTGATTATGTCATCAATCATGTGACTAGAATTTGTTTGATATATTATGCATAATATTCATTTGCATCATTTTTGAATTGGCCACTTAAATTAATAGGTTTATTTTCCCTCCTACTTTTAGTCAATAGGTAGCAATAATAGCTATATAATAAGGGGTGCTCTGCTTATGTGTTGCTTTTGTTTTGTGGGTTTGAGGAGAAAACATCAGTCAATCAGTTTATAGCTAGCTGCAGCTGTTGATTTGATAGTTAGTTAATATTATACAGCCTTTATTGTTATTAAGGGGTACTAGCTGCTAGCTGGCTTAGCTAGCTGATACTAGTATCAGCCTATGATACTAGCAGCCAGCCAGTAGCCATTGCCACTAGCCACAGTAGCATATAGCTAGCTACTGCTAGCAGCCAAGCCACTAGCCAAAATAGCCAATAGCCACAACCAGTGAGCTGAGCTGAGCTCTACTCTTTTTTTCTGTTTCTTGAGTGAGCTCTTCGTTCGCAGCATTCCTAGCCTAGGCATAGGCAGGCACCAGCACTCCAGTCCAGCAGCAGGGCTTGCTTATAAAGGACAAGGTGAAGGTACTAAGGTAGGTGCGTTGATTGCTTTCTGAACATTGCAGCAGTAGAGTTTTAATAGATTTATAAATATATAAAATTATATAATATTATATTTATCAATATTATATAGATGTATGTGTAATCTACCAGATTTATCACTAATAGTGTTTATAGCTAGCTAGCCATAGCCAGTGACACTAGGCTAATAGCTAGCTTGGCTATTAGCCTAGTGTCACTGGCTATATTGGCTAGCTATTAAAGCCAGTGAGTCACTACTATCAAATCAATTCTACTACTAAACCTATAATTGGCCAATAGTCTGTCCAATATCCTATATTATGTATCTTGTGCTTGGCTTGAGGCTTCTGCTCCTGTGTGTGAGATCTGTGGGTAAGACTTGAAGTGGGAGGGAGAAGTTATTTTAGTTCAAAGAACAGAATAGGCCTGAAAAGGATATGAAAAAATAGGAATAGGACTTCTCTAACCTCAATGCAGAAAAGCCTAGCCACTAGCCAGTCCTGCCAGGAGGCTAGTGTAATGAGTGAACTGAAGTATTGCAGCCTAGTTTCAGTCTCAGTCTGCTGCAGTTTGATGCTCTGGCCAATGCATGGTATAAATTGCAATATAATATATTAGTAAGTATACTATATCAAATTATCAATTGTCAGTGTCACTCACTGACTAATAAATAATCACTATATCCTTCTTTGTCCTGTGGTCTGGGGGTAGCCTTAGCAATAGCTAGCTAGCTAATGCTATTAGCTCAATAAAGTTTTAAAAATGAATACCAAACTAATTTATTAACTTGTTTAATGTACTATATTTATTATATATTTCTTTGACCACAGAATCATAATGCCCCTACCAGTACCCTCTGGAAAAAAACGTGTTGCTAGTGATAGTGCTACTGGAAAGAGCTGTCTGCCAGTCCCTAGGAAAAAACTGTGATTTTTTGAGAAGAAAGAGGATGTAGAAGTGCAAGGAAACTTGTTGCAAGGGAAGGAACGAGCAAAATTTGAGGGAAAGGTGAAAAGATTAGATGAAAGAATGGTGCTACAGAAAGTATTGGATGATGATGATGAATCAGATATTGAGGAGGAGGAGGAGGAGGAGGAGGATGATGATCAGGAGTTTTTGGCTAGTAAACATTCTGAGGAGAAGGAGGAGGAGGAGAACAGAAGCAATGACAATGTTAGTCAGATTGCAAAACAAACAACTACTGCCAGTGCCAGCAGTATTGCTGGTACCCTGTCCCCTACACCATTTGAACATCCATGTGTGACTACTACTACTACTACTATTTCTACTACTAGTATGAAAATGACAAGTATCCAGCCTAGAGTAAGGAACAGTACAAGGACATCAAAGATTTGGAATCATTATCATGTTGTGGCTGACCAGAGATTTGGACAATGTATCCATTGTAAAAAGATGGTGAGCCGTGGAAGAATTATTGGACATCTTACTAACAGCAACATGAAATATCACCTTGAAAGAGAACATAGAGCACTGTTGCTTGCAGAAGAAGCTGGTCCCACTGTGCTTGCCCAGGCTTCAAGTAAAGCAACAGGGAAGCAGCCACAGAAGGAAAGTAGTAGTACTAAAGATAAAGAAGATACAGATTGTGTGCATCTGCAGAAGCAGCAGTCTCCTCTTCCTCGTCCCCAGCAGCAGCGGCAAGCTACCATGGAGCAGATGGGGTGGTGTTCTTCTGCAATGTCACAGAGCAGGAAGCAGGCAATGTCTAAAGTGGGTACACGACATATTGCTCTAATGATTGCTTTGGATGATCAGCCGCTGCAGATTGTAGAAAATGAGGGATTTAAGCGGATGCTCCATTATTTCGCCCCTTACTACAAACTTCCTTCAAGAAGTACATTTAGCCGTCAGGTGCTTCCTTCCCTATACAGAAAATGTCGTGCTGAAATGCAGATTATGATGGCAAGGGCAAAGGGGAGGAGCATCCATCTCACCACTGATGTTTGGACTAGTATGAATGCAATGCATGCATATTTATCTCTAACAGCACATTGGTGGCAGCTGGATGAGGCATTAATACCTGTAAGCACTAGCAGCATTGGCAGTGGCAGTGGCAGCAGCTCCAAAAAGGTTTCGCCAGGATACCATTGGGCTTTACTGCATGCTCAAGTGCTAGACAAGAGACATACTTCCGAAAATATCTTACACGCAATTCAGGGGATGATGGAAAAATGGAATGGGCTCCTTAGAAGCAGTGATATGGAATGCTTAAATGGATTTTTCATTACTGACAATGGTTCCAATATTATTAAGGCTCTGGCTGATGGTAGATTCAACGGCATCCAATGCTTTGCACATACCCTGCATCTGATAGTGAGGGATGCTTTGGGGCTTAGTGGCAAGGAAGGTGGTACTACTAGTTGTAGTAGTCAACTCCTGAAGCGGTTGATTGAAAAGTGTCGCAAAATAGCTGGGCATTTCAATCGTAGTGTAAAAAGTGGGAAGCAACTCAGAAAGAGGCAAATAGCAGTTGGCGCACCTTTGCACAACCTTCTTCAGGATGTGCCTACCAGATGGAATTCCACCTATCTTATGTTGGAGAGGTTGTCTGAACAGCAGACACCTCTTCATGATTTGGCAATGGCAACTGAAATTGGATTGGAAAATCCTCTTGGATGTCAGGACTGGACAAACATTGCACACATGGTGCATGTCCTCAAGCCTTTCAAAGTATATACTGATGCATTGAGTTCAGCTAATGCCACTTTGGGTGGTGTCATCCCTGTAATAAACTATCTGGAGGAGGTATTAGAGGAATTTCTGCATCATCCAGATTTCTCTAAGGAAGTGTTAATGCTTGTTAAATGCTTAAAAGAGCAAGTTGAAAAAAGATTGAAACCTCTCATGCAAAGGGATTGCTATATGTTAGCCACGATGTGTGACCCACGTGTGAAAGGCAGTATTGCTCTCAAGAACAATGCTCTTACACATTGGAAAAAAAAGTTGATTACAATGGTTGAAAACATAATGTCTAACAGGGTCTGTTCCACTGGTAACGATGAAAAAGAATTAGTATCATCCTCTCAGTCTCCAACTCCATCCTGTTCAAGTACTAGTATGATCAGCTGCTCCCCTACCCCTTCCATAACACATCAAAATATGAGTCATTCCACATTTAATGAACTGCCTGCCATGTCACAAGCAATCGCATCAGCTGTTGGCAGAAGAGTTACTACTGAGTCCTACCTGCAGGAGAATGTTTCAGAACTGCATGTTAAGAGTTTTCTGTCTGAGCCAATTCAGAGCATGGACTCAGATCCCTTGAGATATTGGGCACAGAAAGCTTCAATGTGGCCTGATCTTGCAATACTAGCACAGCACTTTCTTTCCTGCCCGCCAACAAGTGTGCAAAGTGAAAGAGTATTTTCAATGACAGGGAACATAGTGAGTCCACACCATGCACGTTTGTCTCCAGACTTAGTCGAGCAATTGGTTTTTATCAAAACGAACTTTCCACAGCTTGGGTATCCGAACTTTCCCTGTGACTGGGAGGAGTGAGTCTCTTGTCGAGGGCCGAGATCCAAGGTCAAGGGGTGGAAGAGAGGCTTGGCTCTATGCAGCTGTGCTCCCCGCATCGCTTGCTGGGGCGCCCGGCCACAAGAGGCAGCAGCGGCCACAACATTGCCGCTGCTGCCTCTTGTGGCCCACAGGAGAAGCCAGTCTGGGAGTCACAAGACATGAACACTCTGTCCTGCTGCGTCTCCAACACAGGCTTCTCACTCCCAGGCTCCTTTCCCCCAATGTCCACCTCTGAGGCAGGCAAGTCCTCGCTGGGTTCTTCTGCCTCAGCGTCCATCTCCGACAGCATGATTGTGTGAATGAAGTATGAAAGAATTTCAGGCCAATACAATATTAAATTGCACTTACAGTGCACAGAGAGGTTGATACTCTAACTAAGTAGCTAGTGGCTGTACTAGTAGTAGCTAGCTACTAGCTAGCTAGTAGCCAGCTACTACTAGCTACTGGATATCCAAGTACTAGCTACTACTTGGATATCCAGTTTATATCCAACTAGTAGCTACTACTACTAGCTACTAGTTGGATATAAACTGTAACTGTTATATCCACTACTGTAACAATATATTGATTAACCAAATATATACAGATACCCTTGAGTGTAATAAAAAGAGAAAACTGAGCACCCAGAAGTTGTACATTTCTGAAGGATTTTTTGTTCATGAGTCTGCTTTCTCCTAGTCCTTACTCCTACTTTAGTATCACAAGCATTACATTTTTTGCTTCAAATGGCTGTCTTGGTCATGGAGCAATTTTTGGCATTGACGTGTGAGTCATTGCAGTAGCTTGAGTGCTGCACACACTGCACACAGTGCACAATATTGTATTGGCCAGGTTGAAAGATGTGTGAATGGTCAGTAGCCACGGTTGAAGCCTTGACGTTGGCGCTACTGCTCACAAGTATACAACTTGTGCTAATTCAGCCAGACTGAATGTTGTATGGAAGTGTATGACTAACTTAGTTACTACTACTAAAACAATGAAATGTGTTGGATTATAATAGACATACATCCGTACATGTCTGCTCTTTGTAATTTAGTAGTACCATACTATATTATTTTGGAATAATTATTATTAGTTAAATGACTAATAAAATAATATATAAAAAAGAACAAGCAAACACTTACAATGTTAACAAATTTATTTTAACATATTTATATTTTACATATTTTACATATTTATATTTCACATACCACCACCACATAGACACATTTAAAAAAAAAAAAAAAAACCAGGCCAGCAGCCCAGGTCAAGGCGAAATATGATGCCTTGACTTCATGATGTTGCAGCAGGGTCAGGCTCATGTGGAGAGGAGGGTGCCGCCACTGGAGAAACCTGCTCTGAAGCAGAGGGAACTGGCACCTCCTCCTCATGAGGCATCTCATGAGGAGGAGAAGCCATTTCCCTCTGCTCCTGAGGGGCCTCCTCCAGGGCTAACAACCTCCTCTCCACATTGCACACACTGGCCTGCACCTCTCCGACCTTCTGCTGCAACATCATGAAGTCGGCATCATATTTCGCCTTGAACTGCCGTACTTCCTGCAGGATCTCCTCCAACTTTGAATATTGTGCACAGCAGCACTTACAGGTTGGAGGAGATCCTGGAGGAAGTACGGCAGTGCTGGTGCTGGTGCTGGCACTGGCGCTGGTGGTGGTGGTGCTGGTGGTGGTGCTGGTGGTGGTGCTGGTGGCAGTGGTGGGCCGCTGGGTTTTCACAGCTTTTTCTTGGCCTGTAAAGAAATTTAAAAAAAAAAAAATTCAACATGAGACACAGAACTATACATTATACATACATTACATAGTCAGATATGACAAATAAAAAAGCAAATACTACTGGATGCATGTGAGCAAGTTTATAAAATAATCTACCCCTTATTTAGTTTATTGACCTTGAGGATTATAGAAAAATGAGTAGTCCATTACAGGGAAGAAGGAGTGAGGGGGAGAGTGGAGGGATATCAAATCTATCAACATAGATTAGAGAGAATACATAATTTGAAGGATTGGAAGGAGAAATAATAGTCAATCTCAGGTTACACAGAATATGATGGTAGGAGATACACTACAAACCTCTTCTTTTTTTTCACCTTCAATTCTTTAGTTTACTATCATAGCCACTCAGTGACATTTAATATATACAAATAAATAAATACACACATCCCCCCATTCCCAATCCCCAGCCACTATAACTGACTGATATAAAAAAAAAAGATTTTGTTTTCCAGCCTCAGATAATATATAGTACTACTGTACTGGCCGTGCCAAAATATATTATTTCCTACCTAGACCACTACTTGTTGACGTTGCTGACTCCGTCCTCCTCTGGTGACTAGGCCCAGGAAGCCCCGCCTCGTCCCTGCCTGGGTGTGGTTCTGTACAAGACAAATCAAAATTCAGAGAACAACAGTTAGAATTTTAAAAACAAGAATGAGATCAGACACAATGATTCATTCACTGTTATATTAAAGAAACATTTTTAAACACAAATTCCATTACAATTAATTGAATAGTTGTGTAATGTGTGTTGTTCTTGTGTAGTATTCTGAAAACAACTTACCAGGCACGGAACGGGGCAAGGTTCGGCGGACCTCCTCGAGCCACCTACCCTCGTGCAATCGCAGATGGCGACCTGAAAATTAGAGGAATATACAGGAAAAAGAATAACATTGATTAATTTTTACAACATGCCCATGTTTTGCCTTGACCTACTAGATTATTTTTTATGCAACATACAAAAGTTAGTTATACATAAATACTATTTTATTTATATTTCAATGTGGCTTTCAAAAAAAATCCCAAATACCATCATTTCAAAAAGATAAATATAAATATCAATAATATACCACAGATAATTTTATTTCCTTTGTAGTCTAGTTATTAAGTATTAATACTAGTATAGTATAGGGTAAGGGTGGTACACTAGTAGCTAGCTAGCTAGTAGCTAGCTACTAGTATTTCTGTTTTTTTTAAAATATATTTATTTAACATTATAACTTTTATTACTTATAGTAGTTAATTATTACATTATAATTATATAACTCACTGTATGCTACTAGTAGCTACTGTAGCTAGTATTACTATCATACTCTATTTAATTTTCAATGACAAAATAATATACATAATTTATAATTGAATAATATGATCAACATTATTATTTCTCACCTTTCTTTTTGAGGTCTTCCACCTCACAAGGGTAGGAGGCCCGCCGGCAAAACTCCTCCTGGAGAGAGGCCCAGGCAGCAGTCTCCCTTTGCAGGTTAGGCCTGCTGCCTGGGGGGGTGTAAAGGTTCCCCTCATCCAGGAGCATCAGCCGGGCCAGGAGGTCCACGTCGGCCTGGGTAAAGCGGGGCTTCCTGGACCTTGCTGCCACCTTGGAGGAGGACGGTGGGGAGGAGTCAGACTCCCTCCCCCTGTCATCTGACTCCCTTTCACGTTCCATCCTACCATGAGAAAATAAAAAAGAAGATGAAAAAAAGTATGTGCTATAGGACAGCTGTTTGTTCAGAAGCTCACACACTAATGCAGGGAGGGGCTAGGCAGCTCCCCCCTGTCTGTGAAGCCAGCCCTCAGCCCTCACCCTCACAGTGACAGTACGCTATTCAGTTCAGTGGCAGGGACATGGGGGGGGGGGGAGGAGTGAGGGTCAGGCAGCTGAGCTCCCCCCCACCCCCCCCCCCCCGTGTCTGTGAAGCCAGCCAGCCTCTCACTACGTAATGCAGGCAGGGAGGGAGCTGTCTCAGCCCTCACCCTCACAGTGACAGACAGTACGCTATTCAGTTCAGTGGCAGGGACATGGGGGGAGGGGAGGAGTGAGGGTCAGGCAGCTGAGCTCCCCCCCCCCCTGTCTGTGAAGCCAGCCAGCCTCTCACTACGTAATGCAGGCAGGGAGGGAGCTGTCTCAGCCCTCACCCTCACAGTGACAGACAGTACGCTATTCAGTTCAGTGGCAGGGACATGGGGGGAGGGGAGGAGTGAGGGTCAGGCAGCTGAGCTCCCCCCCCCCCTGTCTGTGGAAGCCAGCCAGCCTCTCACTACGTAATGCAGGCAGGGAGGGAGCTGTCTCAGCCCTCACCCTCACAGTGACAGACAGTACGCTATTCAGTTCAGTGGCAGGGACATGGGGGGAGGGGAGGAGTGAGGGTCAGGCAGCTGAGCTCCCCCCCCCCCTGTCTGTGAAGCCAGCCAGCCTCTCACTACGTAATGCAGGCAGGGAGGGAGCTGTCTCAGCCCTCACCCTCACAGTGACAGGACAGTACGCTATTCAGTTCAGTGGCAGGGACATGGGGGGAGGGGAGGAGTGAGGGTCAGGCAGCTGAGCTCCCCCCCCCCCTGTCTGTGAAGCCAGCCAGCCTCTCACTACGTAATGCAGGCAGGAGGGAGCTGTCTCAGCCCTCACCCTCACAGTGACAGACAGTACGCTATTCAGTTCAGTGGCAGGGACATGGGGAGGAGGGGAGGAGTGAGGGTCAGGCAAGCTGAGCTCCCCCCCCCCCCTGTCTGTGAAGCCAGCCAGCCTCTCACTACGTAATGCAGGCAGGGAGGGAGCTGTCTCAGCCCTCACCCTCACAGTGACAGACAGTACGCTATTCAGTTCAGTGGCAGGGACATGGGGAGGAGGGGAGGAGTGAGGGTCAGGCAGCTGAGCTCCCCCCCCCCCCTGTCTGTGAAGCCAGCCAGCCTCTCACTACGTAATGCAGGCAGGGAGGGAGCTGTCTCAGCCCTCACCCTCACAGTGACAGACAGTACGCTATTCAGTTCAGTGGCAGGGACATGGGGGGAGGGGAGGAGTGAGGGTCAGGCAGCTGAGCTCCCCCCCCCCCCCTGTCTGTGAAGCCAGCCAGCCTCTCACTACGTAATGCAGGCAGGGAGGGAGCTGTCTCAGCCCTCACCCTCACAGTGACAGACAGTACGCTATTCAGTTCAGTGGCAGGGACATGGGGGGAGGGGAGGAGTGAGGGTCAGGCAGCTGAGCTCCCCCCCCCCCCCCTGTCTGTGAAGCCAGCCAGCCTCTCATGCAGGGAGGGAGCTGTCTGTGTGACACTGACAATCTCTGTTAAACTTTTTTTTCACTAAATTAGCATAAAATTAAATGAAGTACTTTTGTGTGTTAAACTTTTAATTTCCCCTAATGTAAGTAACTTCATTTAATATTATTTTTATATTATTTTATGCTACTTCACCGAAAAAAAAGTGCATTAACTATTTAACTTAACCAACTAAGTAACTAATAGTAAAGTAATACTGTATAAAAACTAAAACAAAATCTTATATATTTATTATATTATACACTTACACTGGTAAAGTTGTTGATGATATTGTTTGTTGTAAGTCTCTGTGCTGTGCACAGCTCAAAACACAGCTTCAAGTTCCAACTTCTCTGGCACTGCTGCTGCTCTGTCAGACAGCACGTAGTAAAAAAAATAATTATTAGTGCGTGCAGCAAAATGGCCTCTGGGGACCTCACAGAGCATGCTCAAGAGAGCGCGCACTAAGCCGCGTTTGTGCGCACTACCCAGCGGTAGTGCGCACTATCCAGCGATAGTGCGCACTAAATACGGATGAGTTAAAATACTGATTCTACATTCCCATTGGCTGTTTTCCAGGTGGTGCGAACCAGTGGGAGCCCAGAACCGTACATTTAGCTAACGAACTCCTTAAAAATTGATACGTTTTACTTAAAAGTTGCAATTTTTGGTAGTGCGCACTAGCATTAGTTAGTGCGCACTAACGGGAACTTTGGGCGCACTAACCCCGTTAGTGCGCACTAACTCCGTTCGTAAAAAAACCCAAACCACCACACGCGAAAAACTAAACTTTTAAATGAATCGGTCGACCGAAGCCCGACCCGATTCCTAAAAACGAAGCACATCTCTAATGCTCAGTGCCCCAGATTCCCAACTCTGACCTGCTGTGAGACCTGCCCCCCCCCCCCCCCCCCATTGTTACTCATGGCCTCTCAGGATGACATCCATTTAGCATCAGTGAAAATGGGAGAGGGCAGAAGAACAGGTATTGAATAGTTGCAGCAATTGTTATCCTTGTTACCCAAAGACAGCAAGGGGTTCGCTGCTGCCACCTGTTTGGCTTCCTCTTCACCCATTAAGGATCAGGGAGAATTGATAGAATCAACGCTTTTGGCATCTGCTGGTGTTGCAGCTTTGGCATGCCATGATTCCTTTGGTGAGACTCCTTTTCTGCCAGTTAAGCTGGCTGTTGTTACTCTGGACACTTTTGGGGATTTGACGGCAGGCTTTGGAAACTCTTTGAAGGCCTGTAACATGAAAGTAGATTGTTTATCATCTAAGATGCACGATATAGGGGAAAATTATGACTCTCAACTTGAGGAAATGAATTCTAAAATTTTGTCTACTGAGACTGTTATTGGGAATATCCATACCTTTAATGCCTCTGTGGCTAAGGACCGGAACAATCTCTTTCACAGAATTTAATTTCTTGAAAATTTACGTTTTTTGAATTTCCCAAGGCTGGTAGCTGAGAATCCATATTACACCTTGAGGAAATATTTTCTAGAGGTTTTTCATTTCGATCCAAATAAGGTTCCCTCAATAAATAAAGTTTACTTTCTTCCAACTGTTAAAAGAGTGAGCTCTCAGCAGTTAGTCTGTTCAATTACCCAATGTAATGGGAAATTTGACTGATATTCTTGAAAACTCAGGTGCTGAGATTATTGAGCACTCTACATTGCTAGTTTCCTTTATTTTTTAGCAGGATCTAAGTGAAGTGATGAAAAGATATTTTAAGAATACTTCCTCTTTATTTCATGGACTGGTAGTTTGCATTTTTCCTGATTTTGCTCATTCTATGCAGGAGAGAAGGAAATATGTTCTTGCTGTTAGGACATGGGCTATTTCCTTAGGGTGTTGCTTTAACATAGAAACATAGAAATGATGGCAGAAAAAGACCAAATGGCCCATCCAGTCTGCCCAGCAAGCTCCCACATTTATTTTCCCATACTTATCTGTTTCACCCACCACCAAGTTCAGGGCCCTTGTTGGTAACTGATTCAAATGTCCTGCCACCCCCTGCCATTGATGCAGAGAATAATGTTGGAGTTGCATCAAAGGTGAAGCATAAGGCTTAATGGTTAAGGATAGTAACCACTGCATCAAGCAAGTTACCCCGATGCTTGTTTACCCAGACTGCCTTGTTGGATGTTGCTGAATATAAATCCTCTTTTCCACATTTCCTCCTGCCATTGAAGCAGAGAGCAATGCTGTATATGCATTCAAAATGAAGTATCAGGCTTAATTGGTTTAGGGTATTAAACACCGCAATAAGCAAGCTACCCCCACACTTATTTGTTTACCCAGACTGTGTAGTTCAGACCTTGTTGGTTGTTGTCTGAATGCAAACTCTCTTTTCCACATTTCTCCTTGCCATTAGCAGAGAGCAATGTTTGAGTTGCATTAACCATGTGAAGGCTTATTGAGTAAGGGTAGTAATCACCAGGTAGTAGCCACCATTCCAGCAAACCACCCCCATAGCTCTTCTCTTCATTCCCATTCTCTAGCCTCTCTGGATCCACAGTGTTTATCCCATGCCCCTTTGAAATCCTACACAGTATTAGTCTTCACCACTTCTTCCGTAAGAGCATTCCAGGCATCTACCACTCTCTCCATGAAGAAATACTAGGGATGTGCATAGGGATGCCATACGTTGCATTCGGGATTCGGATTTGCCGGGGGCGGATATGTTGCATTCGGCCGTATGGCACCCCGATTTGTTAATACGTCAATTTCGATTTGTTTCCCCACTAAAATTAAATTAACTACAACCCCCCACCCTCCTGACCCCCCCAAGACTTACCAAAACTCCCTGGTGGTCCAGCGGGGGGTCCTGGAGCCATCCCCTGCACTCACATCCTCGGCTGCTGGTTTCAAAATGGCGCCGATAGCCTTTGACCTACTATGTCACAGGGGCTACCGGTGCCATTGGTCAGCCCCTGTCACATGGCCATCGGCGCCATCTTGTGCTCCTACCATGTGACAGGGGCTAACCAATGGCACCGGTAGCCCCTGTGACATAGTGTTGGCAAAGGCTATCGTGCCATTTTGAATACTGGCAGCCAATGGCCCAAGTGCAGGAGATTGCTCCCGGACCCCTGCTGGACCACCAGGGACTTTTGGCAAGTCTTGGGGGACCCTGCTGACCCCCAGAAGACTTGCCAAAAGTCCAGCAGGGGTGTGGGAGTGACCTCCTGCACTCGGGCCGTCGGCTGCCAGTATTCAAAATAGCACCAATAGCCTTTGCCCACACTATGTCACAGGGGCTACCGGTGCCATTGGTCAGCCCCTGTCACATGGTTGATTCTTTGTCAGGGGACAGATGTTCTAATTCTGTGTTTGGTGATGCTCGGCGTTTCCTCTCTCCTTAAACCGCCATCGAAATGGTTGCCATTTTAATTTAAAGGTCCAGGTAGGCGTGAATCTTTTATTCATACCCGCCACTCCAAATTTGACCAATCTTAAGATATGCTATAAGACGTCATCACGTGGGTCATGTGGATTTGCTCTCAAAATGTATACAATAATTTACTATTTCTAGCACAACTCAAATCAATGGAACTTTAATCGCCATTAATAGAAGAATCCTGTTGGAAAACCAGACTCTAGGCAACTTGCATGAAATAAAAACATACATAAATAGCAACTTAAAATCATAAAAACAACACATTAAAAACAATAAAGTAAAACACTATAACAAACATAAAGTAATACACAAGTAAGAACAACTGGAGTTAAACACCTTTGAATAAAACTACAACCAATAATGAGGTAATACTGAACATCTTATTATTCAATAAAAAGTCTGCTGAAAGAAGTACATCTTAAATATGGACTTGAATATTTTAATGCAATTCATAAGATGCAATTCAGCCTGCAGAGAATTCTAGTATATTAGTGAGTGAGCTCTATGCTTCTTATAAGACCAACACTAAATCCAAGATCAAGGTACCCTTCCATGTCTTATCACCAAATTATAATATTCCAAACAGCTATCAAACTAGCAAAGCCACTCTCCAAAACATCTGACTTCTCCATGCTCATTGAATTTTGGGAATTAACCATGGCCATCCCATGGAGGCTACCCCAGCGCCATATTTGGAGTCCTAATACAGCCATATCAGATCTGTTATGGTTATGATCATTATTCCATGCAGGTTACCATAATATCTTCTTGGAAGCTTGACACAGTCTTGCAATTGATATTTGGTTCTTAACCACCATGCTGTGAAGATTACTATTCTAGAGTCCTAACTGCTGTTCACAGTGGACATTACATAATATTTTATTAGAACTCTGTTGCAGTCTTATTACTGTTAGAATAGTAACTGTTGTTCCATGCAGGTTATCCCTTGGATAGTCCTATGGTCAGTAGAGTCACTAGGTCATGCTTCCACGATCCCTTCACTTTGCACAATCAAGAGTCCTCCATGTTTACCCCATAAATTTTTGAAGTCCATTACCATTTTAGCTTCCTATACCTATTCCAGGAAGGCGTTTCAGGCATCCAAAACCATTTCCATGAAAAAATGTTAGCGATGAGCAAGTGAATACGTTTAATATGAGTTTCCCCTGTATTCAGAATAGTTTCTAATATTGCTGATTTTCCAAGCCACTGCCATTCCAGTACTAGATTGACTTGGCTTACCAGTATTGAAGTTAACTCTGATTGAAATATGTTTTCTATTTCTGTCTCAGACTTCAGAATTAAGATGAGGTTGGTTATGGTTTAAATATTCCCTGCCAAGAAAAGATAGATTCCCAGCTGAACGATCTGAAACTTCAACTACCATTAGACATCTTCTCAGAACAATTGGCAGAGTTCCAGAAGAATCTCGATGCGTTCCGAGCAGATCTCAAAGCTACCAAATACAAGAAATTTCTTCGGGACAAATCAGACTACTCTAAAGGCTTTGTTTATCCATGGATGGCCACTACACGTCCTGCTCAGAAGCGAGTCATCTTCACTGGAGCCTCAGACGACTCCTCTGGAGACGAAGCTTGTCCAGTCATTTCATCTTCTTCCTCCTCTGCTTCTTCTTCTTCTATTCCTCCCACTGTCCTCCCTCTCCCTGCAGCACCCTCCCTTTTTTTAGACCAAACACTCCAGAAGAAACCCCAACAACGTCCCAGACAGGATTGTGGATACTGCAACAGATTTCGCCATTAGAGTCCACCTCGCACGCAACATGTCACACGGTCCAAACAGTCCTTCATACCAGATCTATGGCAATAACTCCCTCTGATGTAAGTGATGTTCCTATTTTCAATTTATCAACTCAACTTTTATCTATTGAATAATCTCAGGTTCTATGTTGTGGCCTCTCATTTGTTCCTACATGTGGTTATAATCCTTTCACCATGCGGATCTTTCTCCAAAAATTTTTAAGGCTTTTTCACATTAAAATGTTTTTTGACAGTCACCCATCGACCATTGATTCTTCCATTATTCGTCGAAAATCCAGGTTGATGCCTCCTAGTCCCTTGGATCCCTCGATTAAAACTTTTGAACGTCTAGTATTACATCATCTCACATCAATTGATTCTTCTCCTTTATTTCTGTTTCAGAATATGTCTTGTATTGAACGCTCAGCTTCTGATGCCTTAGCATCTGACACCTCTATAGTTATCAAGCCGGCTGATAAGGGTGGCGGAGTGGTGATTCTGGATCGGCTAAAATATATCATGGAAGGGAATTGTCAACTATCGGATCGGACCTTTTACAGACCCTTGTCTGCAGACTCCACTGCAGCTCTTTCTTCACAAATCTCTGAGTTAGTGGACCATGGCCTCTCCTTACATTTTCTAACTACTCATGAAGCTGCTTTTTTGATTGAAAAACATCCTATCACCCCTGTTTTCTATATCCTCCCAAAAATCCATAAATCTGTAACTAATCCTCCAGGACATCCTATACTTTCCGGTATTGGTTCCCTCTTGGAGCCACTTTCGATTTTCATTGACAAATTCCTTGCTCCATTTGTTCCACTCATACCTTCATTTGTCCGCGACTCTAGTCATTTTATTAGTCTTATTCAGTCCTTTACACTACCAGGCTCTTCACTTTTTTTGGTCACCTTGGATATCGAATCCCTGTACTCTAATATTCTGCAGGAGGTAGCTATTGAGATCGTTAGCTCAATTTTGGAACAATGCGATGCCCCTTGCTGTATACCGACAGACTTCCTGGATGCTCTTACTAATATCGCTCTCAAGAATAACTTTTTGTGCTTCGATGGTCAGTTTTATCAACAGGTGAAGGGGGCTGCTATGGGCACCACCATGGCCCCCGATATCGCATGTCTTTACGTGGCCAACTTTAAAAAGAGGTTTGTGTATAATTCTTCACATCTTTATTATCACTTGACTTCGATACATCGATATATTTTTGATATGGTCAGGCACTGATATTTAGTTTTACATGTTTTTAGATGTATTGAACTCCTGTGATACTAATCTCCGGTTTCAAGTTCATATACATCCATCCTCCATTTCATTTCTTGATTTATTTATTACTTTTCACTCAGGTGTTCTCTCTACTTCTATCTATCGCAAACCAACTGATCATAATACATTACTACATTTCACCAATTTCCACCCAAGATGCATTTGCTAAAACATCCCTATTGGACAATTTTTTCATCTATGATGCCTCTGCTCTTCATGCGATGATTTTGTGATTCAAGCTCAGACTATGATGGCTCATTTTGAATCTCGCAGCTATCCACACCGCCTTCTGAAATGTGCATTTAAGCATTCTTTGTATAGTCATCTTGATCTTCTACTGTTACCACAGAACTGATCTGCTTCACCAGAACTCACATGCATTTTTCCTTTTTCTCCTAAAACAGGTCAGGTGTGTACGATTATCCGACAATTTTGGGATATTCTCTCTCTACACTCTTTATTTCAGGATCCACCCTGTTTTGCATTCACTCATGCTCACAATCTTCGTGATATTTTGGTCTCTTCAGACCTCAGTTCTATTTCTCATGTAACTTCATCTCCTCCTGGCCATTCCCCATGTGGGACATGTGCTGCTTGTCCCTTGTCACTCAGTATACAGACCTTTACTCATCCCATGTCCCAATGCACTTTTTCACTCCACCATTCTTCCTCTTGCATTACCACTTGGGTCGTATATGTCATCATTTGTCCATGCTCGCATTTGTATGTGGGTAAAACCTTACGATCCTTGAAAACACATATATTTGAACATATGAGTTGCATATGGAACTCTCAAGAAGAAGCCCCTTTGGTGCCACACTGCCTAGAATTTCATCATCAACCTGAGGACTTACGTTTTTTTGCTATTGAGGTCCCCACCCCGTGGGCACGCAGAGGGGACTTTAACACATGGCTTTTAAGACGGGAACAATGGTGGATTTTTACGCTTCAAACATCTTCCCCGGCTGGATTGAATCAGGAGATTCAATGGTCTACTTCCTTCTAATATGCAACCCCTTTTTTCCAACATGCAACTCTTAATAGCCTTGATTGTTTCCTAATTGCATCTTATTTGTTTCCTTTTGTCCCCTCCCCCCTCCCCTTCCCCCCTCCCCCTCTTCCATCCCTTCCACTCCTTTTGTCCCTCCCTTCTTCTCTCTCCCTCCTCTTTTTTCCTCTTCCCTCCCTTGAGTTTCACCTTTCCCTTTTCCTCCCTTCCTTCTCCCCCTCCTCCCCTTACCCCCTTTTTCCATCCCCCTCCTCCCTTACCTTCCCCCTTCCCCTCCCACCTCCTCCCCCCTTTTTCCTCCCCCTTCCCTGTCTGTTGTATTTCTAAGATATCAGATAACAATACCCATTTATCATTCCTGTTTTATCGTTTAATTTCTACAATTTATATTTTTTCCTCATCAAGTTGCAGTTTTTCAATATATATTTTTTCTTATTCTTTTCTTTTCCACCCTTTCCAGCTTGCTTCAATTGGTTTGGTTTTCTATTGAGATTTTCTTCCAATTCTCATGCGTTTTCTCATGTTATTTTGGTCCTCCTCCCCCTTTAAAATTTTGGCGCGTCAATACGGCAGTAGCCCTGCAGAGCTGCCATACTGGTTGTTACACTCTGCAAGTTTTCCTTTTGATTTGTTTTTGTTTTGATGTTCCAGTTGAGCTCCCTGCCTACACTCATGCTGTCGCTCATTGTTGCTGTTTATATCTAGGTAGAGTATTTCATACGTCTCTCCTCTCTTCAGAAATCCTCCCGGAAGGAGTTGCCATTAAAAAATTTTGAATATCATGCTTGTGAGGTACTTCCCCCAAACATTTATTTATTTATCTCTTGGCAGCATCCTTCTAAGGTCTTTAACACGTTTCCTTGTTTTGTTTTGTTTCTTGTTTTTTAGTTGATTTGAATTCCTCTGCAGGGCTCCATTACATCCTCAAAATACGTTCAGCTTGTTTGTGGTGTTTCTGCCCCCTTTGCTTTGCTTCTTTGGTCTTGCCTTATTTCCCCACTTCTTCTCTCCCCATCCCCCTTCCCTCCCCCTCCCCCCTTCCTACACCTACTCTTTCCCTGCTTTACCTTTGTTTCCTTTGAATATTTTGAATATTTTACATAGCATTAAATACCATTTTACCACTAATATCTAAGTACTGCTTTTGTAAAAATTTTCTCATTATTATTTATTTTTATTATTTACCATTATGTCAGTTTCATTTTTCATGTAACCACATTTATATGTATTTATCAATGTTTGATGTCATTTATTTCCTTGTGCTGTTGGTGTCTTTGTTATCTTTATGGTTCCTCATTACAGTACCCTTTGATTTTTCCTAGTTTCACTTTTGGGCTTTTGTCCCTCCCGACGCAGCCCTTGTGGTGAAACATGGTCCATGTCAGGGGACCGAAAGATCTGTCTGCAAGCAATTATTAAATAAAAAGAAGGATATGTTGATCTAATCAATTTTCAAGTTTCAATCATTGAAAAATTTAAGATAAGATTCCATGAACTTACATAGCGCTATAAAATTCTTTATGGTTTACACCTAATCGTATACCGCTCATTGTCTCCACTTCCTATTAGCTGTTAAATATTCACTTGACATATATATGCTACTCATATATTAAACAACAGAGCAACCTAGACCATGATAAAACTTACTGCCGACTCTCTACCCGATGAGCCAATCAAATGCAAGAGACAATCAAATGCACTGACAATTCACATCAACTCATGTTAAATTCTGAGATGGTTCGAATGATTAGAAGATGATGACAATGTATTGCTATATTTTAGGTTTAGCAAGAGAAAAAGGACTAGCATTCCATCTGTTTATCCAGAAGAATGTAGTACAGAACTAATAGTAGACATTCAATATTTATTTTATTTATTTATTTGAGGTTTCTTATAAACCGAGGCACATTTTAAAACAAAACATCACCTCGGTTCACAATATAACATAACTTAGCAACCAGCTTTACAATATTAACATTAACAGGGAGAGGGTTAACAGGGGACAAAACAAGAATTATATACAGGAATAATATACAAATGTACATGTTAATTTTAACAAATGAGTTAAATAAGGCAGTGACGGTATTTGGGGGGAAAATAATGGAGGGAGGGGAGGAGGAGGAGTATACCTACAGGGGTGGGGGGTAGGGAAGGAGGGGAGAGGCCGGGGATCGGTCAGGCGGTCAAGAAGTATCTTTGGTGAGAGATAGTTCGTTAGTCAGGGAATGCTAGTTTGAAAAGCCATGTTTTAAGGTTGTGTTTAAAGTTTTTGTGGCAGGGTTCCTGGCGTAGTTGGGAAGGCATTTTGTTCCAGTGGGCGATTCCTGTGATGATGAAGGATCGATCTCTAAAGGTGGAATGCTTCATGAGTTTAGGAGAGGGTATTTGGAGTTTGGCCTGGTGATGTGTTCTTGTGGGTCTTGTTGGAGAATGGAGCAGGAGATGTTCTGGGAACCATTGCATGTCTTGGTTATGAATGGCTTTGTGTATGAGCATAAGTACTTTATATATAATCCTTGAGGCTACGGGGAGCCAGTGTAATGATTGAAGGACGGGTGTGATGTGGTCATGACGGTGAGTGTTTGTAAGGATACGTGCGGCAGCATTTTGTAATAGCTGTAGGGGTTGTAGTGTGCTTTTTGGTAATCCTAGGAGGATGGCGTTACAGTAATCAAGTTTGGATAGGATCATAGCTTGCAGAACTGTGCGGAAGTCAGAGGTGTGAAGGAGAGGTTTGATTCTCTTCAAGGTGTGGAGTTTGAAGAATCCACTTTTTATGGTCCCTGAAATGAATTTTTTGAGGTTGAATTGGTTGTCTATCATAATACCAAGGTTGTGGGCTTGTGGGGTGGTAGGGTAACTGTGTAGTGCAGTGGTAGGGGGGGGGGGGGGGGGGGTAGTTGGGTAGTGTAGGGGAGAGACTGCCTGCGGGGTTGTTAGGGGGGGAGAGAATGAGTATCTCTGTTTTGTTGGTGTTGAGTGCTAGGAAGTTATTGGAGAGCAACATATTTATCTCAGATAGTGCAGATTTCCAGATCTTCATTGCATTTTCAATGGAATCAGTGATAGGGATTAGTACCTGCACGTCATCGGCATATATGAAGTGCTGGATACCTAGTTTAGAGAGGAGATGGCAGAGGGGGAGGAGGTATATATTAAAGAGTGTAGAAGAGAGGGATGAACCCTGAGGTACTCCTTGAGATAGCTTGACAGGGTTGGATTTGTTACAACCAATTTTTACACTGTAGCTTCTGTCACAGAGGTATGATTGGAACCATAGTAAGGCTGTGCCAGCAATGCCAATTTCCATGAGACGTTTGATGAGTGTGAGGTGGTTGACGGTGTCAAACGCCGCAGAGATATCTAATAGTGCAAGTATGTGGGATTTCCGTTGTCCATGGCTTTAAGTATGGCTTCTGAGAGGGTGATGAGTAACGTTTCTGTACTATGGTGTTTGCGAAAGCCATATTGGGATGTGGAGAGTATGTTGTGTTCCTCAATGTATTCAGTAAGTTGTTTGTTAATTATCCTTTCCAGTATTTTGGAGAGGAGAGGGAGGTTAGATACTGGGCGATAATTGGCTAGTTCATTAGGATCTAGATTATGTTTTTTGAGAATGGGATTGATAATGGCATGCTTGAGTTGTTTTGGAACTTGGCCTAGAGAAATGGATTTGTTCAGGATGTTTGTGATGTGTTTGGCTGTGGTAGCAGGGCTTGAGAGCAGTATTTTGGTGGGCAGGTTATCTGAGGGGTGATAGGCAGGTTTGATTTTTTTGAGTGTGGTTTCGATTTCAAGTGCAGTAGTGTTTTCGAAGTTCGATAGAGAGTAGCTTGGGTTTTTTCTGTGTCGGTGTGATTGTGTGCTATGATTAGTGTATTTTATTGCGTTGTTTTTTGGTGCAGGTGAGTTCGGGGAACCAGAATGAGCTGTAAAGCGTGCCATAATGGTTTCCACTTTAGAAAGGAAATAAGAAGCTAGATTCTCACATTTTGTTTCATCGTCATTGTTGGGGATGCATCTGTCTTGTGATGTAATGAGGCTGTTTACATATTGGAATAGGGCTTGTGGGTTGAACTGGATCTGATGGATTCTTGTGGCATAGAAATCTTTCTTTGCTTTTTCTGTGGCTTTTCGGTAGACATTTAATTGGGAGCGAAACTGAGATAGTGTAGTAGGGAGACGGTTCCTTCGCCAGGTTTTCTCTAGTTTACGAAGGTTATGTTTCATGGTTTTAAGTTCATTTACATACCATGGTTTTTTGTTATTCTTTTCTAGGTTGATTGTTTTGGTTTGAGAGGGGCAAAGTCTATCTGCTATGTTGGTGGTGATTTGGAACCATGAAGAGGTGGCGGAGTGAGCATCTGTGAGGTCAAGGTTAGGTAGTTCCTCTGATAGGGCCTCTATGATATCTTCAGTTTTAGCCTGTTTACGGAATGTGATAGTTTTTGTGGGTTGTGAGGATTGGGGGGAGTTTTGTATAGTGCAATAAGTATCGATACGGTAGTGATCTGACCAGGGGATAGGCGTACAGAGGGGGTGTTCAGCTTGGATTAAGGTATTGGTGAATATAAGGTCAAGGGTATGACCCGCTTTGTGTGTAGGGTCAGTCACAATCTGTTTGAATCCAAGGGCGTTTATAGCTGTTAGTATGGCTTTGCATGCTGGGGATAGGGGGTCACAGTCGACATGGAGATTGAAGTCTCCGAGGATGATGGCTGGGTTGGCAATGTTTATGTGTTTAGAGATGTATTCTATGAGGGGGGAGGGGTTCTTTTCTAGGATGCCAGGTGGGGCGTAAATTAAGCAGAGTTGGAGTGAGCTAGATTTAAAGATGCTTATCTCTAATTTGGGTGGGGGGAGGGTAGATTGGAGAGAGAAGTTGAATCTCTTTTTGGCGGCAAGGAGAAGTCCACCCCCTTTCTTTTTGGGTCTAGGAATGGAGAAGATGCTATATAGGTCTGTAGGGAGTTGGTTGTTTAATGCAGTGTCGGTATCCTTTAACCAGGATTCTGTAATGGCACATATGTCAGGGGATTCGTCAGTAAGTATGTCATATAGTAGGGTAGTTTTCTTTACAATAGATTGAGCATTTAGAAGTAGGAGAGAGAAGGTCATTAAGCCTAACAGTTGTGTAAAGGGAGTGGTCATTACGGGTATAAGTGATCTGTGTAGTGTGTTTTGGTAGGTGTCTCGGATCACTTTATAGGAAGTGTAGTAGTGTGTAATGGTGGGAATATGTTGTATGTGTTGATAACCCATGTTGCCGATTCGTGTGTGGGTTGCAGTATAGTAGGTGGTTGATAGATGTGGGAGGTAGGGTTGTTTGGTGCAGGGAGGGTGGAAGAGATGAAAAACATTAACATAGACTATTCACTCTTACAATTGAAATGTCAGGTATCACATAGACTATCTATCTATATTTGAGAAATCAGTTATAACATAGACTATCCATCCACATTTGAGTTATCAGGTACAGCATAGATTCTTCATTTTTGAATTTGCGATTAAATGATTAAATGATTAAATGCTTATCTGTGTAATCGGAGAAAATTCTTTTTCACTCAACGCACAATAAAGCTCTGGAATTTGTTGCCAGAGGATGTGGTTAATGCAGTTAGTGTAGCTGGGTTCAAAAAAGGTTTGGATGAGTTTTTGGAGGAGAAGTCCATTAACGGCTGTTATTGAAATTTACTTAGGGAATAGCCACTGCTATTAATTGCATCAGTGGCATGGGATTTTCTTAGTGTTTGGGTAATTGCCAGGTTCTTGTGGCCTGGTTTGGCCTCTGTTGGAAACAGGATGCTGGGCTTGATGGACCCTTGGTCTGACCTAGCATGGCAATTTCTTATGTTCTTATGATTATTATTTTTAAGTGATATAAATGTGCACACACAGCCTCATGCAAAAATAATTTTTCTCCATTCTTTGCCTTTGATAAAAAATTATTTATTGAATAAGTTGGATTCTAAGATATAATCACAAATTAATGTGTTGCTGTATACCTGGAGTTCCACAGAAAAATGCTTTTCCTCTTATACCAAAAAATATTATTTTGCTTCAGTGATTGTTATTGTACTTTTATATTAACACTGCCAGTATTACATATTTTTGCTCTACTGCACTGATTTGGTCCTTTCAATAATGCAACCTATTAAGTTTATAACACATTTCCACAATAATTATGTTCACTGAATAGCACAGTCTCCATTTATCCTTCTGTACTAAATGAATTTGAAACCTGCCTAATCTACTTATAAACCAGTTTGAAGTAAAAAAAAAGAGTTAATAACAATATTGAATTGATTATGCTGGAATGCACTTGAAACTAGTTTGCAATGTTAAAGCCTATAGAGTATCACGTGCTCTCTCTAGAATGGGTGTCAACAGAGATAGCATAGAGAACTAGCATAGAGGTTATCTTATGTATAAGTAGCAATACAAGCTGATTTAGAAATTGATTTATACTATAAACAAATCATATGCATCACTGTATATGTGACTGTGCATGAAACAATTTTTGTTTTTTTTAGGACTTATTTTCTTCCTTGTCTAGTACAGATGGGAGAAGTACACAGTTCAGTAGAGATGGGCACAAGTTTTAAAACTCAACCCCCCTTTTTTTATTAATTGGGGGTTTTATAGAAAAAAAATCCATTAATGATCGAAAAGGAGCACATTGCTGGAAATTTAATCTGGAAATCAGAAGCATGGATCAGAATTGTGCTGGTTTTGGTTCGCACTAAAGTAACTCGGAAATCACCTCTCCTTATTGTTAAAGGCTCGTAGGAACTCTGAACCTGACCAGCCTAATCTCCCCAACAAATATAAAGAATCAAGCCAGAGGTGACTAGGCAGTACTTTTTGATTTTGGAAAGATGTGTGAAGACAGGGAAATAATAATGAACAGTCCGGACAGTGAAAAAAGTAAATGAAGGAACTGAAACACGGTGTAGGGGAAAAGAGAGAAAGAGAGGGAGAACGATAGAAATGCATAAGCTAGAAACCCAAGAGACTGCAGAGGCCAAATTCTCAGATTTCTAAAAGACAATTTTCGAAAGGATGTAGTCACAAAACGACCTACTTGCCCAACTAGACCGACACAATTGAATGTAGCCCACTTCAGAGTGGTTAAAGTATTTGCAGCCTTGCATAACATGTAAACTTTTATCTGGATTAAAAAAGAGCTATTTCCAGGGTGCGTTTAGGTCAGTGGCATAAACAATGCATGCTCCTTTGGATTTTCTAATGTATATTTGGTGTTCTACCCCTATTCCACTGCCTGCAAACAGGTGGCAATTTTGATAGGCCCCATAGATGCAGAGAACATGAGGACTGCAATATCTGCAGATTTGCTACTTACTTTTCAAAGGCTATTTTCTCTTCTGAAACAAATGAATACAGAGTGCCCATGTACTTTGCAGCTACTCTTTCTACAGGCAGTGGAATGGGGCGAAATTAAGCACATAGGGGCGGATTTTCAGAGCCCTGCTCGCGTAAATCTGCCCAAAACCGGGCGGATTTACGCGAGCAGGGCCCTGCGCGCCGGGAAGCCTATTTTACATAGGCCTCCCGGCACGCGCAGCCCAGGACTTGCGTAAGTCCCGGGGTTCTCCGAGGGGGGCGTGTCGGGGGCGGGCCCGGTCGTCGCGGCGTTTCGGGGGTGTGTCGGCAGCGTTTTGGGGGCGGGTATGGGGGCGTGGCTACGGCCTGGGGCGGTCCGGGGGCGTGGCCGCGCCCTCCGTACCCGCCCCCAGGTCGCGGCCCAGCGCGCAGGAGGCCCGCTGGCGCGCGGGGATTTACGCCTCCCTCCGGGAGGCGTAAATCCCCCGACAAAGGTAAGGGGGGGGTTTAGATAGGGCCGGGCGGGTGGGTTAGGTAGGGGAAGGGAGGGGAAGGTGAGGGGAGGGCAAAGGAAAGTTCCCTCCGAGGCCGCTCCGATTTCGGAGCGGCCTCGGAGGGAACGGGGGTAGGCTGCGCGGCTCGGCGCGCGCCGGCTATACAAAATCCATAGCCTTGCGCGCGCCGATCCAGGTTTTTAGCAGATACGCGCGGCTCCGCGCGTATCTACTAAAATCCAGCGTACTTTTGTTTGCGCCTGGAGCGCAAACAAAAGTAGGCTATTCGCGCGCCTTTTAAAATCCGCCCCACAGCTTGGAAAATCACATCTGCATATGTGGCTTACTCCTCTGACCTAAACAGGAATAATTGTTTTTAAGCAGGCTGCAATCATTATTGCTGTGAATGCCCCCCCTCCCCCCCCCACCGGCTATCACAGCAATTTGGAATTTTCAAAAGAACACTGACCATATCAATGCCCTTTGAAAATTCACTATAAGGATATAGTTGTTGTTGAAATTATCTCCCTAAGTGGTGAATTTTAAAAGCACGATGTACGCATTAATTAGGGGAAACACAAAGTTGGGATTGCACACATTGAGTGGATTTTCAAAGCCATTGAGATATGTGCATATCTCCTACAATGCGCACATCTTGAAAGTTTTTGAAAAGAGGCAGGCATGGGCACGGTCTAGGCAGGGCATGAGCATTTCGAGGCGTGAACCTAAGATGTGCCCATAAATACTGTCATGATCCGACATGCACTGAGGGCCCTTGCCACATAACTTTACTTCTGCTATGGATCTAAAGTTAAAATTTAAAGAAAACTAGGCAGATCTGTGGGATTTTAAAGGTTGGGGCTAACTGGGCTATCTCTTAACTGGGCAAACTGGGGATGAACTGGTAAAACTGGGATTGGCATTGTTGCACCCGTTTTAAAATCTCCTGATTTGTGATTTAGAAATGGGATTTGCATGCACATATGTCCACCCACTTAAAATTTGGTGGACATGTGTGCATGGCCAGGCTATTTTTATAACATATACACATATATATGTGTATGTTATAAAATGGCTACGTATCTGGGCACAGGCCGACGTATGCATGCAAGTGTGCACACGCGCCAGTTGGATAGTTACTGTCCCTGTGAGTCATGTCCCAGTACATACTGAATACTGCTTTTTTTTTTTTTTTAAATTTGGGTACAGTTGTGTGGTTTCCATGTTAGTTCACTTAAATGCAGAGACATATTTATACTTTTATCCTAGTTTCAGTACTACTAGAATTGCTTATACAGGATTAAGAACAGAAGAACAGAAAAGTTGTCATGCAAGGTCAGACCAAGGTCAATTGAGCCCAGCATCCTGCATTATAATCTTATGTTCATTGTACTAACATATGCTAATGTGCTTATGTATTATTTACTGGGTCATTTAAGGTATGATAAATAGGGTTAGATTGGTTATTTACCTAAGTAGTAAATGATATGATATAAAAGAATAATGAACTATTTATCTATTCAGCAGGTATGTAATAAAAGGCATTAACAAAGGTTTCCAGAACCATAAAGAGAACAGTACCCAGCAGGATTTACATACATAATCTGCTGCTGAATATATGCAAAGTTATACACACAACTTTATGTGGTCTAAGTTAGGACTGTGATTTCTCTGATGCGACTTGTGAGCATATATTTATATGTGCAATGCTGAATATGTGCTCTTACTAGTTAAAATTAAGCTCTGCCTCCTTAGACGTCTCTATTGAGTCCTGTTTTTATATAGATACATTCTGTGTGCACAAAAAGTTATGTGCACAAAATGTATACAGTTAGCAGAGTGAAATATTCAAAACTCAGATTTCGTGTGCATAATTCCAAAGTTATCCACACCAAAGCTTATGAATATTATTTATTTATTTATTTTAGTGCTTTTTTTATACCGGCATTCATGATACAGATCATATCATGTCGGTTTACAAATAACAAGGGTTATATTGACTTCATGCACATGTATTTATGTCTATTGCTTTCTATTCTAATAAAGCCATAGATAAAGCCATCATCATCATTCAGGGTGATACTGTTAAAAGAAATATAACCATGCTTTATTAAAACAGTTGAAACATACTAATTCAGGAGTTCAGACAGGAAACAAATGAATTCTTGCTACAAGAAAACATGACTTCTTTACCTTCTCAGATGAAAATGAATGTTTTATTAATCTGAAACATTTCAACGTGGGGACTCTATTTATGTCAGATAGAATTATAAATGACATTGTAGGGAACACTTCGAACAGCACACATAGGAATTGTTATGCTATTAGTTATTGTAATATTAAACAAACTCTAAGATGTACTCTACAGAAGATTTAACAAACCTTGAAAAGTGAAATAGCACAAACATAAATATAATAAAGAATAGCATGTACACTGTCAAGCAAGATCAGTGTTTAGATTTAAAAGAAGTAAAGGGGGATGTCAGGCAAAACTTTGCTTTAGATTCAGAGAGAGATGTGGCTGTAATGTACATTGAAAGGTGGCCTAAAATATCTCCCTACCTATAGGTGGAACTTATTGTACCTAAACTATCTAAGGTCTGGATTCACCATTCTATCGCAGAATGGTGAATCCTGCAAAAACAGGGGGGGGGGCAAATGGGTGGGGGCAGGCCTGCGAAAGCCAGCAGCCTTCGCACCACCTCGGTGTCTTCGCTGTGGCTTTCGCACCGAATAGCGCCACCATGAAAGGTGGTGCTATTCGACGTGCTTCGGCGATGATAAGGTTACTAACCGAGTCTGGTTATAAGGTTACTAACCTTATAACCAGACTCGGCGATGAAGACATCACCGAGTCTGCCCCCTCGCCACCCCGACTCCTCCCCTCGCCATGCTGATTCCGCCCTGATGAGTCTTTGAAAATGACCCCCTTAGATAGTTGTTTAATTTGATCTTGGAAACCTTTAATGTTGGAGATTCTACCGCCTTCCTAGATAATTTTTTCCAGCGCTTAATAACCCATATAGAAAGTTCTTTTTAATGTCTGACCTGAGTATCCCTTACTGAAATTTAATCCTATAACTTTTTTTCCTATTCTCAACTGAAATGGTGAATAAATAATCAATCATTATTCTCTTTATTACTTTTATGTTTTTATTTTTTCTATTGCTCTCAAGTCATTCCATCACCTTCTCTTCTGCAGGCTAAATAAACACCAAACCTTTATCCTCTCCTCATAGATTTTACTATGTTGGCCTTATCATTTATTGGACACTTTATGGATTTTCTTTAATTTATCTTTATTCAATTTGCATGGATCTAATCTTTTCTATAATAGCTCAGTTAAAAATGACATCTGACTGACCGGCCTATTTAAGCAAGGGCTTCACAGCATTACCTCACCTCACAATGGGTCTCCTGCCTTAACATTGTGTATTGCCTTTCAGTTCCTGATTCTTCATCCTGCTTTGCCTCTTCAGCCTTGTCTCTTCAGCCTTGCCTCTCCAGACTTGTCTTGCCCAGCCTTCCTTGTCCAACCTTGCCTTGTAGTGCCTTCATGTTCCATGTGTTTCATCTGTCTTCGTCCACCCTTGCCCTGACTTCTGGATCTGACCTCTTGCCTAAGGATGTGAATCGTTTTTCAACGATTACAATTATTGTCTGATACTTATAATATCGTCTTAAATCGTTAAGAAACAGAATTCAATAGAAATTCTAACGATTTATCATTAAAAATCGTTAAATCGTGTTAGTGCGCACTAAAGGGAGTTAGTGCGCACTAACCGGGAGTTAGTGCGCACTAACAGACAATGATACAAATTGACACTTTCCAGGTCAGTAAAGGTCAGTTAGGAATGACTATGTATTCCTATTGGCTGGCTGCCCTCTTATCTATTGATGTTACCAAGGTTCCCACTGAGGTGATGGTTGGGGGGATGGGAAATGGAAATGCACTAAATGGAAATGGAAACTCACTAAGAGTAACAGAAAATGATACAAATTGACACTTTTCAGGTCAGTTAGGAATGAATATGTATTCCTATTGGCTGGCTGCACTCTTATCTATGTTACCAAGGTTCCCACTGAGGTGATGGTTGGGGGGATGGGAAATGGAAACTGTTGGTAGCTTGACAAAAAAAGTGATCAGTCAATGTGACTAGAACTTGTGCCCTATTCCTGATACCGGGAGTGTTGTGATCTTCCTGCACGCAGTGCCATATCTCTGATACTGGGAGTGTTGTGATCTTCCTGCATGCAGTGCCTTATCCCTAATACCAGGAGTGTTGTGATCATCCTGCACTCAGTGCCATATCCCTGATAATGGCAGTGTTGTGATCTTCCTGCATGAAGTGCCCTAAATACCAGGAGTGTTGTGATCTTCCTGCACACAGTGCCCTATCCCTGATACCAGGAGTGTTGTGATCTTCCTGCACTCAGTGCCATATCCCTGATAATGGCAGTGTTGTGATCTTCCTGCATGAAGTGCCCTAAATACCAGGAGTGTTGTGATCTTCCTGCACACAGTGCCCTATCCCTGATACCAGGAGCGTTGTGATCTTCCTGCACACAGTGCCCTATCCCTGATACTGGGAGTGCCCTATCCCTGATACCGGGAGTGTTGTGATTTTCCTGCACACAGTGCCCTATCCCTAAGAAGAATGCTGGGCTGCATAGAGAGAGGAATATCGAGTAAGAAAAGGGAAGTGATTATTCCCTTGTACAGGTCCTTGGTGAGGCCTCACCTAGAGTACTGTGTTCAGTTCTGGAGACCGTATCTACAAAAGACAAAGACAAGATGGAAGCGGTACAGAGAAGGGCGACCAGGAAGGTGGAGGATCTTCATCGGATGACGTACGAGGAGAGATTGTAGAATCTAAATATGTAGACCCTGGAGGAAAGGAAGAGCAGAGGTGATATGATACAGACTTTCAGATACTTGAAAGGTTTTAATGATCCAAAGACAACGACAAACCTTTTCCGTAGGAAAAAAATCAGCAGAACCAGGGGTCACGATTTGAGGCTCCAGGGAGGAAGATTCAGAACCAATGTCAGGAAGTATTTCTTCACGGAGAGGGTGGTGGATGCCTGGAATGCCCTTCTGGAGGAAGTGGTGAAGACCAGAACAGTGAAGGACTTCAAAGGGGCGTGGGATAAACACTGTGGATCCATAAAGTCAAGAGGCCGCCAATGAAGAGTGGGTGACTCGCCAGAATGATGGCTACTGCCTGGACACAATACCCTTATTCAATAAACATACACATGCTTACTGTGACTCCAACATCGCTCTAAGCTTCAACAGCAAGAGGAAATGTGAAAAAAGGATTTGCACTTACAAAGAGGGGAGTAGCTGGCTTGTTACGGCGGTTACTACCCCAAACCAAATATGCCTGATACTTCACTTTCAATGCATATACAGCATAGCTCTCTGCTTCAACGGCAGGGGAGAAGAATAACTGATACTTCACACATCCAGCAGAGCTCTCTGCTTCAACGGCAGGGGAGAAGAAAAAAGGGTTCACACTCACAAAGCGGGGAGTAGCTGGCTTGTTACGGCGGTTACTACCCCAAACCAAATGTGCCTGATACTTCACTTTCCATGCATATCTAGCATGGCTCTTTGCTTCAACGGCATGGGAGAAAGACTGATACATCACGCATTTCCAGCATAGCTCTCTGCTTCTACAGCAGGGGAAAAGAAAAACTGATGCTTCACGCATATCCAGCATAGCTTCAACGGCAGGGGAGAAGAAAAAAGGATTTGCAATCACAAAGCGGGGAGTAGCTGGCTTGTTACGGCGGTTACTACCCCAAACCAAATGTGCCTGATACTTCACTTTCAATGCATATCCAGCATGGCTCTCTGCTTCAACGGCAGGAGAGAAGAAAAACTGATACTTCACGCATATCCAGCATAGCTCTCTGCTTCAACGGCAGGGGAGAATAAAACTGATACTTCACGCATATCCAGCATAGCTCCCTGCTTCAATGGCAGGGGAGAAGAAAAAACAACCAACAAGGGCTGTACAACATAGTCTGAGTAAAACAAATAAGCATGGGTGTAGCTTGCTTATTGCGGCGGTTACTACCCCTACTACCCCTAACTAATCAAGCTAGATATTTCACTTGGATGCAGCTCCATCACTGCTCTCTACATTAATGGTGGGGGTGGAAGGGAAATAGAACCAGGAGCTAAGAGAAACAGATAAGTATGAGAGAAAAAAATGTGTGAAGCTTGCTGGGCAGACTGGATGGGCCATTTGGTCTTCTTCTGCCGTCATTTCTATGTTTCTATGTTTCTATATAATACCAGGAGTGTTGTGATCTTCCTGCACTCAGTGCCATATCCCTGATAATGGCAGTGTTGTGATCTTCCTGAACACAGTGCCCTAACCCTGATACCTGGAGTGTTGTGATCTTCCTGCATGCAGTGCCCTATCCCTGATACCAGGGGTGTTCTGATCTTCCTGCACACAGTGCCCTAACCCTGATACCAGGGGTGTTGTGATCTTCCTGCACACAGTGCCCTATCCCTGATACTGGGAGTGTTGTGATCTTCCTGCACTCAGTGCCATATCCCTGATAATGGGAGTGTTGTGATCTTCCTGCATGCAGTGCCCTATCCCTGATACCAGGAGTGTTGTGATCTTCCTGCACACAGTGCTCTATCCCTGATACTGGGAGTGCCCTATCCCTGATACCGGGAGTGTTGTGATCTTCCTGCACACAGTGCCCTATCCCTGATACCTGGAGTGTTGTGATCTTCCTGCATGCAGTGCCCTATCCCTGATACCAGGGGTGTTGTGATCTTCCTGCACACAGTACCCTATCCCTGATACCAGGAGTGTTGTGATCTTCCTGCACTCAGTGCCATATCCCTGATACTGGGAGTGTTGTGATCTTCCTGCATGCAGTGCCCTACCCCTGATACTGGGAGTGTTGTGATCTTCCTGCATGCAGTGCCCTAAATACCAGGAGTGTTGTGATCTTCCTGCACACAGTGCCCTATCCCTGATACTGGGAGTGCCCTATCCCTGATACCGGCAGTGTTGTGATCTTCCTGCACACAGTGCCCTATCCCTAATACCAGGAGTGCTGTGATCTTCCTGCATACAGTGCCATATCCCTGATAATGGCAGTGTTGTGATCTTCCTGCACACAGTGCCCTAACCCTGATACCTGGAGTGTTGTGATCTTCCTGCATGCAGTGCCCTATCCCTGATACCAGGGGTGTTGTGATCTTCCTGCACACAGTGCCCTAACCCTGATACCAGGGGTGTTGTGATCTTCCTGCACACAGTGCCCTATCCCTGATACTGTGAGTGTTGTGATCTTCCTGCACTCAGTGCCATATCCCTGATACTGGGAGTGTTGTGATCTTCCTGCATGCAGTGCCCTAAATACCAGGAGTGTTGTGATCTTCCTGCACACTGTGCCCTATCCCTGATACCAGGGGTGTTGTGATCTTCCTGCACACAGTGCCCTAACCCTGATACCAGGGGTGTTGTGATCTTCCTGCACACACTGCACACAGTGCCCTATCCCTGATACCGGGAGTATTGTGATCTTCCTGCACACAGTGCCCTATCCCTGATACCGGGAATGTTGTGATCTTCCTGCACACAGTGCCATATCCCTGATACTGGGAGTGTTGTGATCTTCCTGCATGCAGTGCCCTAAATACCAGGAGTGTTGTGATCTTCCTGCACACAGTGCCCTATCCCTGATACCAGGAGTGTTGTGTTCTTCCTGCACACAGTGCCCTATCCCTCAAACCAGGGGTGTTGTGATCTTCCTGCACACAGTGCCCTAACCCTGATACCAGGGGTGTTGTGATCTTCCTGCACACAGTGCCCTATCCCTAATACCAGGAGTGTTGTGATCTTCCTGCACACAGTGCCCTATCCCTGATACCGGGAGTGTTGTGATCTTCCTGCATGCAGTGCCCTAAATACCAGGAGTGTTGTGATCTTCCTGCACACAGTGCCCTATCCCTGATACCGGGATGTGTGCAATAAGATCACAACACCCCTGGTATCAGGGATAGGGCACTGCGTGCAGGAAGATCACAACACTCCCGGTTTCTGGGATAGGGCACTCCCAGTATCAGGGATAGGGCACTGTGTGCAGGAAGATCACAACACTGCCATTATCAGGGATATGGCACTGAGTGCAGGAAGATCACAACACTCCTGGTATTAGGGATAGGGCACTGTTTGCAGGAAGATCACAACACTCCTGGTATTTAGGGCACTGCATGCAGGAAGATCACAACACTCCAGGTATCAGGGTTAGGGCACTGTGTGCAGGAAGATCACAACACTGCCATTATCAGGGATATGGCACTGAGTGCAGGAAGATCACAACACTCCTGGTATTAGGGATAGGGCACTGTGTGCAGGAAGTTCACAACACTCCCGGTATCAGGGATAGGGCACTCCCAGTATCAGGGATAGGGCACTGTGTGCAGGAAGATCACAACACCCCTGGTATCAGGGTTAGGGCACTGTGTGCAGGAAGATCACAACACTCCTGGTATTAGGGATACGGCACTGTTAGCATGTTTGACAGCCGGCGCTTAATTTTACCGCCATTGGTTGTCGAACCCGCTGACAGCCATTAGTTCGGAAAACAGATGCCAGTAAAATTGAGCGTCCATTTTTTATTTTTTTTTTATTTTTGGGGCCTCTGACTTAATATCGCTATGATATTAAGTTGGAGGGTGTACAGAAAAGCAATTTTTTCTGCTTTTCTGTACACTTTCCCGGTGCCGGCTGAAATTAACTCCTGCCTTTGGGTAGGCAGTTATTTCAGAGAGTAAAATGTGCGGTTTGGCTGCACATTTTACTTTCTGTATCACGCGGGACTAATAGGCTCATCAACATGCATTTATATGTTGCGGGTGCTATTAGTTTCAGGGGGGTTGGCACCATACTGCATCGGCCCATTTGTTTGTTGGCTATATTTAGGTGTTTTGTCTTGAAGAAAAGAAAAGTGGAAAAATAAACAAAAAAGTTTCAACTGGTGACAGTTCAGCAGTTATCTCAATCTTTACACAGTCTTTGCATTTATTTCAAAGCCCCAGTTCCTTTTCCTACTGTGAAGCAGTTTGAATGCTGAAGGGCGGGAAATGACATCAGCACTTCTTTGAATACTAACTGCTGAACCCCCCTTGCCAAGGGAACCCTCAGTCTCTGGCAATTCCAGTTACTAATCCTTCACAGCATGGATCCTTAATTATAACAAACAAATGTCTTTAGTTTCAGGGCACAGCAAAGAACTTTCTCTGTCTTGCTCAAGAAGCAATGGTCTGTTTGCACATGCTCCTACTGACTGTGTGTTTTTAGCCCTTAAAGAGACAGCAGCCAATTGGTAGTTCTTCAGTGTCATTGTCTTTTTTTTTTACTAAAGTAGGTTACACTAACAGTATGCAAAGGATCTAATTATCTATTCAAGGGCAAAACAGGGAACTGCACCAGAAGATAGATTTGCTAGTGTGCGTTTTTTAATGTGGGATTTTTAGCACCACAGTCAGGGCACAAGTTAAGAGACAACACTAAACATAGGGGCCATTTATGCCATTGTGTTGCGTTCGTGCCTATTCTCACCCTCACCCCACCCTCTCTACCTTTGTGGCGACTCCCTTCGGGTCTGAAGGACAGATGCTGCCGTGACTTTTCCTTTCCTCTTCTTCCTGGAATCCCCAGGCTAGCCTGATGCTGTGGATCTGCCATGTTCCTGATGATGTAAGGGCGCGTGCACGCTCCAGAGTTTGTACCATCAAGGGCGCAAACCTCTGGGGCGTCCCCCCGTAGTGACGTCATCCGCTTCCACCTTAAAAGGTCTTTGCTTGCTACTTCAAATCGAGTTAGCAAGGACTCTGCTGGACTAGCTTCGGCTGTCCAAGACTACTTGCACTCGGGGAATTCTTTCTCCGCTGCTCTGCCTCCACCACCTTACCTAGAGGTACCCGCTCCTCGGGGCCCTGCTCTCTCTTCTTGATTTAAGATTGCTAAGATGGGATCCGGTACTCGCTCCATGAGGGCCTATGTTCCTAATCCCCGAAGACTCCCTTCTGTCTAAAATGTTATCACAGGTACGGAGATCGTGAGTCATTATTGTAGATTGCAGATAGGAACCGGTACTCGCTCAATGAGTGCCTATGTTCCTAAAACTCTCCAAAGACTCTCTTCTATTCTAGAAGCCATCTCATACACAGATATTGTGAGTTCTCATTCCAGACTGCATATTGGAGCCAGCACTCGCCTATGGCTCCTGTTCCTGAATATTAGGGATGTGCAGAGCAAAATTTTATGTTCATATTTTTTATGTCCGAAAGGGGGTCCCACTTGCGGCCAATATGGACATAAAAAAAATCCAATGAGTTGGGTATATGTACATATGTGCAAAAAAAAAAATTAAACCCCCTCACCCTCCTTAATCCCCCCCCCAGACTTACCACAACTCCCTGGTGATCGAGCGAGGAGTGAGGACGTCATTTCTGCAATCCTTGGCGAGAAGCATGTGACGTCGGTGGCACGTCGCGTGACGCGGCGTCACGTGATTCCCGGCTCGTTCGCGCCGGACGGCTCGTTCGGCCCAAAAAGAACTTTTGGCCAGCTTGGGGGGGCCTCCTGACCCCCCCAAGCTGGCCAAAAGTTCTTTTTGGGCCGAACGAGCCGTCCGGCGCGAACGAGCCGGGAATCACGTGGCGCCGCGTCACTCAGACGCGACGTCACGAGATTCCCGGCAAGTTCGCGCCGGACGGCTCGTTCGGCCCAAAAAGAACTTTTGGCCAGCTTGGGGGGGCCTCCTGACCCCCTCAAGCTGGCCAAAAGTTCTTTTTGGGCCGAACGAGCCATCCGGCGCGAACTTGCCGGGAATCACGTGACGTCGGCGTCACGTGATTCCCGGCTTGTTCGCGCCGAACGAGCCGTCCGGCGCGAACTTGCCGGGAATCACGTGACGTCGCGTCTGAGTGACGCCGGCGTCACGTGATTCCCGGCTCGTTCGCGCCGGACGGCTCGTTCGGCCCAAAAAGAACTTTTGGCCAGCTTGGGGGGGTCAGGAGGCCCCCCCAAGCTGGCCAAAAGTTCTTTTTGGGCCGAACGAGCCGTCCGGCGCGAACGAGCCGGGAATCACGTGACGCCGGCGTCACTCGACGTGCCGCCGACGTCACATGCTTCTCGCCAAGGATTGCAGAAATGGCGTCCTCACTCCTCGCTCCATCACCAGGGAGTTGTGGTAAGTCGGGGGGGGGGATTAAGGAGGGTGAGGGGGTTTATATTTTTATTTTGGCTCAACAATCGCGATTTCCCACATATCGAACATATCTATGTTCGATATGTGGGAAATCCGATCGTTTATGTCGAATCAATTTTTTAAGTAAAAAAAAAATATGAGTTGCGTTTTACTAATGCGGTCAATCCGAATGCACACCCCTACTGAATATACTGAAGACTCTGTTGCATAGAAGCCATTACAGATATCTACAATTGTGAGTGTATCATATACTACTGGTTATGTATCTAGCATACCCTGTCTACTCATTACTTATAGTCTCTCTCGACAGCTCAGCAATCCAGAGACTGCAATTCCAGTATCTGAGGGACTTCAGCCCTGCCGGGCACATCAGCTCACTACTGCCACCTCTGGTGGTTCTACTTCCTGTCTAATAAAGAACTATCTGTGTTTGTCTCCATACTCCAGCCTAGCCGGTGGTTCCTCTTAGGATATCCTCCTGAGGGGGCTGTCATTTGCCATCAGCCCAGGGATTCACCAGTTTACTGCAAGTGTCATCCCTTACACTACTAGAGCGGTATTATACGACTGCCACTCCATGGGAAGCCAAGCCACCACAGATCATTAACTCCAGCTACGCAGTATTACAATTGTTAGCCCTTCCCCTTGGCAGGTGATCCATAACAGATTGCTAACTCTCTGGCGGACTTATAGCAGATTGTGACTCCTAGCAGCAGGGATTGATAACAGATTGTTAACTCCTCCCTCTCCAGGAGGAGATTGATAACATTGCTAACTCTGAGCAGCAGAATTATAACAGATAGCCAACTCCTCCCCTCTGGAGGAGCAGATCTACATCAGATTGCTAACTCCTCCCCTCTGGGGAGCAGATCCACAACAGATGTCTAACTCCTCCCCTCTGGGGAGCAGATCTACAACACATTGCTTGTATTGGTGTGATGTGGTTGTGTGTCTGTGCAGCTCTGGTGTTATTACTATGGGGATTTCTGATTGTGTCCAGCTGTTCATGATGCTATGGCTTTTCCAAAGGATGACAGCAGCAGAAGTTTAGGGAGATGACAGAGGTTGTGGCATGCGTGTGTTTGTGCGCGTTTCATCGGAGAATGCAGCTGCTCATTACGTAGAACCCTAACATGCATCTGTATGTGTGTTTCTTCATGACTGTATAGATTTGTGCATGCAAATCATTTGCATATTTTCTTTTTTACATCCTGTGAAGGTGCCAGCTTCAGCTGTGCATGCAGATTAACCCACGCTCACAACTAGCGCCTGTTTCACCACAGGTCTTATTACATCGGCCCCATGGTGCTTTGGTGTGTTGATGCCCCTCTTTGTGCTGCTTTATCACTTTATCAGTGCCTTGGGATTTTTCTTGCCACCCTCACAATTGAAAAGCAGCCCTTTCTCTTCTAAAATTTCTCTCTATAAATTAAGCAGCAGTAATAGCCAACAAACAGAAAAGAAATATAAAAACATTTATTTTTCAAAAATAAAAACTGAAAATCGATAAAACCAAATACTGTATCTCTTTTTCAAAATCACATTACAGCCTTGAATCAAAGTTAGAAAAATATATTTTTGTAATTGAGCACCTCTTAGAGTGGCAGGCTTTTCTTGGTTAGTTTGACTTAATCAGCACTCAGCTCTTGACTCTTAGGAAACACATTAAATAACATTAACAAGCCCTTCTCAACTGACAACATTTCAAACTTCCCCTTTAAAGATCTAAACCAAAAGGTAGGGGGAAAAAAGAGATCTCATAACAGCAAAGCAGCACTTTACCTTCAAAAATTCCTATCTATAGGAAATAAATAGAAAACATAAAAATAAATGTAAAAACATTATTGTTCAAATATAAAATGGAAAAATCTGCTTTTCAAAATGTTGCCACAGCACTTCAGTCAAAATCCTGACACCCCCCCCTCCCCCCACACACACACACTAAGAATGGAGGATCTTAAAACACCTTATTGGCATGACTAGATGATACAATTTGGTCTTTATCAGCTTTCATTACTTTGTTCCTCTGTTACAAAGGGTAGAGTATCATACTTTGACTCCAGTGGGATATCATGCAAGCTGCTTCTGCCTCTCTTAGATGTTCTTTATTCCACTCTTGTTCACTCCAATCCTCTGTTCATCTCCTTGAGTCTATTCTTTATTCCTTCTAAACTTCACACTATTACTTAACTTACCACCACTAACACCTTTCCTTTCATGTGCTTCCAATCTCCTTTCACCCCTAATTCTTACTCCTCTCAAACTCTGTCTCTCACCACCCTCACCAACAAAGGCACAAGACTGATGATGAGATAAGTGCAGATGCACACAAATCTACATACAAATAAATAAATATTCTAGCATAAAGGAAGATAGATAACAACATAGAAATCATAATTCAACAAACTCCCGTCTTCCTTCAGCTTTCTAGGTACAACTTGCCTTTCTTTACTTTCGACAGGTTTCAGAAAGCTAGGTTTAAAATGGCTTTTTATCTACTTCCTTGTTTGAGCTGTCTCATGATATTAACTATATTTTTTGTAATTTTATTAATTACATACTATTTGTTATATTACATGAGGTTAATTAATTATTGAGTAATAAGCATGAGGTTAATATTCAAAGGCATTTATCTAGGTCACTATGAGTTATAAGAACATAAGAACATAAGAAATTGCCATACTGGGTCAGAACAAGGGTCCATCAAGCCCAGCATACTGTTTCCAACAGTGGCCAATCAAGGCCATAACAACCTGGCAAGTACCCAAAAACTAAGGGGGTCATTTTCACGTGCAATAGCTAAATCGGGGCGGAGTCGGGGTGGAATCCGCACCGGAAGGGGAGGAGTCAGTGTGGCATCGGAGCAGACTCTGCAATGACTTCTCTGTCGGTGAAAAGGTAGAACACCTTATTGCTGCCAGTAGCGCACCCAATAGCACCACCTTTCATGGTATGAAAGCCGGCAGCTATAGCACCATGGAGGTGCGATCGCTGCCGGCTTTCACAGGCCTGCTCCCTGCTTTGCCCCCCCCGCCCCCGGTACCACTGAATTCAGAGAGCCGCGATAGTTTAGAAAATCCGGCCCCATGTTATCCAGATAAATGCCAGTTTTACTGTCTCCAGCACTTATCTGGCTCAATTATAGCATGATAAGTATTTATAAGGATAAAATGTATTCAAAAAATGTAGGAACATTCTGGGGAGTATTCTGGGTTAGGGATATGAATCGTTTTTTGACGATTTAAAATATCGTCCGATATTTTTTAAATCGTCAAAAATCATTAAAGAGTGCGATACAATAGAAATTCCCCCGATTTATTGTGAAAAATCGTTAATCAGGTTTGTGTCCACTAACGGGAGTTAATTGGGGGGGGGCGGGGAAAACCGGCACACCCAAACAACCCCTAAACCCACCCTGACCCTTTAAAACTAATCCCTTACCTTTCCCCACTCTCCCAACCCCCCCCCCCCCCAAAATGTTTTAAAATCACCTGGTGGTCCAGTGGAAGCCCCAGGACCGATCGCCCTCTCTCGGGCCATCGGCTGCCACTAATAAAAATGGTGCCGATGGCCCGATAAAAAAAAAACCCACCCCGACCCTTTAAAACTGACCCCTTAGCCTCCCCCACCCTCCCGACCCCCCAAAAAATGTTTTAAAATTACCTGGTGGTCCAGTGGGGGCACCGGGAGCGATCTCCCGCTCTCGGGCCATCGGCTGCCACTAATAAAAATGGTGCCGATGGCCTTTGCCCTTACCATGTGACAGGATATCCATGCCATTGGCCAGCCCCTGTCACATGGTAGGAGCACTGGATGGCTGGCGCCATTTTTAAAGATGGTGCCAGCCATCCAGTGCTCCTACCATGTGATAGGGGCTGGCCAAAGGCACGGATACCCTGTCATATGGTAAGGGCAAAGGGCCATCGGCACCATTTTTATTAGGGTAGCCAACGGCCCGAGAGTGGGAGATCGCTCCCTGCGCCCCCACTGGACCACCAGGTAATTTTAAAACATTTTTTGGGGGGTCAGGAGGGTAGGAGAGGCTAAGGGGTCAGTTTTAAAGGGTCAGGGTGGGTTTTTTGTTTATCGGATCGGACGCAGCCGATAAACAAAAAAACAATCGGGCTGGACGATAAAAATTATAAGATTTGAATCGGAAACGGAACCGAACCGATTCCGGTTCTGATTCACATCTCTATTCTGGGGCAGGTATCAGTTACAAACCTCTACCCTTTCACACACTGTATTCCAGCGTACCTTATATGTGAACCCACAAAACCAAAAACAATTGTTACACTGGTAATTAATTCATATGAATTAATCTCGCCAAATATATGTAGGCCCCTCACTCTAAGGGTCTGTCAAAGTCATACAGACTCCTAATTAGGTATAGGGCCACCTTGCTTTAATTGTAAACTATTTACATTTTTGAACCTTTTTGCAGTTTTTTCTTTTTTTAAAATGTCAAGCAAAATGATCACTACTGGGCATTAAATCACCGCTGTTCATAGCACAAAAGTATCAAAAGATACGAGAGGAACCGCAATACTCATCTGTTGCCAAATTTTGGCTGGTCTCCCTCTCCCCGACACGCGTGTGTTTCGAACCCGAAGTTCTGCCTCAGGGGGATGTCCTTCTGTATCTGGTACTCAAAGAATTACCCGGCTTTCAAATCGCGATTTGCCTCCTTCACTCAATTTCTTGGCTTCTTTAGAGCTATCTTCATTTTCCAGCGGCCGCATCTCGAGATGCGGCCGCTGCAAAAAAGTTCAAAAATGTAAATAGTTTACAATTAAAGCAAGGTGGCCCTATACCTAATTAGGAGTCTGTATGACTTTGACAGACCCTTAGAGTGAGGGGCCTACATATATTTGGCGAGATTAATTCATATGAATTAATTACCAGTGTAACAATTGTTTTTGGTTTTGTGGGTTCGCAGGTATCAGTTAGCCAGGGAACATATTCAGCTAACTTTGATATTTAGAGTTAGCCAAATTAGTTTTTTGGCTAACTTTAGCTGGCTGTAGGAGCAGGGTTAAAGATATCTGGGAATGTTTATGTGTTATTTCTGTCTCTTAAATAATGCATGATTTTATGTAACACACCATGAACTAGAGATGAGTGGGTAATATATTTTATTAATAATAATAATAATAATAATAATAATAATAATATATCATTTGAATAGAGCCATATAAATTAAAGCTATTCAGCTACATTTAGCTGGGTAACTTTATACATAAGTGGCTATATTCAAACATCTTGTGCTCCTGCCATGTGACAGGGGCTGACCAATGGCACCGGTAGCCCCTGTGACATAGTAAGGGCAAAGGCTATCGGCGCCATTTTGAATACTGGCAGCCGACAGCCCGAGTGCAGGAGATCACTCCAGGACCCCCACTGGACCACCAGGGACTTTTGGCAAGTCTTGGGGGGGGGGGGGTCAAGAGGATGCGGGGTTGTAGTTAATTAAATTTAAAGGGTTGGGATGGGGTTTTTTTGGGAAACAAATACATATGTAACTATTGAATGGATCGGGCTACCCCAAGAATGGATGCAAAGGATTTGGGTCCCAATGAATATGAATACTGAATGGTACGAATCCGTCCCTGCTGCACATCCCTACTGTGCCACACAGGCAGAGACCTACATACCTATGAGGCACAGTGCAAGATGAGCGGGTAGTGTAGAGGTCTGGGAGGTTATCAGTGGACTTATAGTTGTGCTGCCAATGTAAACCACATCTTGCTCCCAGACTTTCAAAGCCTCTCATTAAATGGATGTGTATGCATCCACCACTGCTCACTGGGTTAAAACTTGACATATAATGGACTCATGAGCATAGAGTTCACTTGTTAGGGCACTAAGAAGGTGTTTAAGAGGATGAAACTGCTTGCTGTATTAGCAGTTTTCAGTTACAACATGAGGGTTCAAGACCTGCTTCACCTGTGCTTTGGGATAATAGAACATCTCTGCATCTGCCTGTAAGTGTTGTATATTAGAGATGTGCATTTGTTTTTTCCGAATTGGAAAATTGCAACGAAATTATCCAATTTGGCATGTTTCAGGGAGCCCGAAAAAAATCAGGATTTTCCCATTTTTTCGCAAAAATTCGTTTTTCCGATTAGTGCGCACTAACGGGAGTCAGTGCGCGCTAACTCCCCGTTAGTGCGTGCTAAATCCCGTTAGTGCACACTAACAAAAACTAACAAAAAGTAACAAAATCTAACGGTTTTTGTTAGTGCGCGCTAACTCCCGTTAGCGCGCACTGACTCCCGTTAGTGCGCACTAACTAAAAATTGATTTTTCGCGAAAAAAAAGACCTGAACCAAAAAAAATGACAATTTCCATGGTGGCCGAAAAACGAAGAACGACACGAACACAAAAAACGATGCACATCTCTATTGTATATGCAAGTTACTATGCATATTTACCTGTGGTCTTTGTGACTTGCTATGGTTTATGAGGGTCTCCTTGTTGAGTGTGTTTGTCTATCAACTTTAGGGATGTGAATCGTTTTAGGACGATTAAAATTATCGTCCGATAATTTTAATATCGTCTTAAACCGTTATGGAACACAATACAATAGAGATTCTAACGATTTATCGTTATAAATCGTTAGAATCGTGAGCCGGCACACTAAAACCCCCTAAAACCCACCCCCGACCCTTTAAATTAAATCCCCCACCCTCCCGAACCCCCCCCAAATGACTTAAATAACCTGCGGGTCCAGCGGCGGTCCGGAACGGCAGCGGTCCGGAACGGGCTCCTGCTCCTGAATCTTGTTGTCTTCAGCCGGCGCCATTTTCCAAAATGGCGCCGAAAAATGGCGGCGGCCATAGACGAACACGATTGGACGGCAGGAGGTCCTTCTGGACCCCCGCTGGACTTTTGGCAAGTCTCGTGGGGGTCAGGAGGCCCCCCACAAGCTGGCCAAAAGTTCCTGGAGGTCCAGCGGGGATCAGGGAGCGATTTCCCGCCGCGAATCGTTTTCGTACGGAAAATGGCGCCGGCAGGAGATCGACTGCAGGAGGTTGTTCAGCGAGGCGCCGGAACCCTCGCTGAACGACCTCCTGCAGTCGATCTCCTGCCGGCACCATTTTCCGTACGAAAACGATTCGCGGCGGGAAATCGCTCCCTGACCCCCGCTGGACCTCCAGGAACTTTTGGCCAGCTTGTGGGGGGCCTCCTGACCCCACGAGACTTGCCAAAAGTCCAGCGGGGGTCCGGAAGGACCTCCTGCCGTCCAATCGTGTTCGTCTATGGCCGCCGCCATTTTTCGGCGCCATTTTGGAAAATGGCGCCGGCTGAAGACAACAAGATTCAGGAGCAGGAGCCCGTTCCGGACCGCCGCTGGACCCGCAGGTTATTTAAGTCATTTGGGGGGGGGGTTCGGGAGGGTGGGGGATTTAATTTAAAGGGTTGGGGGTGGGTTTTAGGGGGTTTTAATGTGCCGGTTTTGCGATTTTTCGATTTTTCGATTTTTCACGATTTTTCACGATATTTTACCCCCCCAAACGGCAACAATACGATTCCCTCCCCCTCCCAGCCGAAATCGATCGTTAAGACGATCGAGGACACGATTCACATCCCTAATCAACTTACTTGCATAAATGTTGGCCCTTCTCTACATCATCCCTGGCTCACCCCTTTTCTACATGTGTAAATTTACTGATAGACCCTGATTTAGGCATGTATTTAGAGATTTTTAAAAGATCATATACTCGTGTATATTTTATTATACATGCGTAAGTGCTATTTTTGTATGTATGTAATTTTTGAAAATTCACCTTTAAGAGAGCTTCTGAATATATAACTTATGTCTGCAAAATACAAGAGAGCAAATTGAGTTTATTTGCACATGCGCAGACCTTTCAGTAGGAGAACCTCAGCCTCACTTGATTCAGATGGCATGTGTAGGCTAATTAAAAAGATGCTTCACTGTGATTTGTCATCCCTCCAGTCTCCTTGCCAACTTGTCCAGCCATTGATCCCTGGAGGCTGCTATGTCACATAATCAAGAATTTGTTGCTAAAGTTATCAGTTAGCCCCTGCCTGCACCTGCTGTTTACTTAGTACAGCAATTGTTTTGCATGGGCCATAAACTTGAATGGGAAACATAAATGAATGAGAATGAAATTTTCATTACATTTTTGGGCATTCTCCATTCATTTCAGAGTTCCATGAATGAAATGAAAATGGGCTCATTTATTGAATTTTTTTCCATTTGTTTCAAACTAATTCACATCCAGAGATATTATACATCTTCTAAACAATAAAAATGCATGGCTGTTTAATGATTTGCACGTTCACTTCTTTCAGAATTTTGTGAGGGTTCCTCAAATATGTTAAATTAAAAAATATGTCTATGCTGATTAATAAAACTAAGGGTCTGAAATGTTTATTTTATTTTTGAATGAGAATAGCAGCAGTAATTCATCCTGGACTTTATGAATGCCAAACTATTTTTGTAGAATAGTAGAAAGAAGAAGAACAATGTTCAGAGAATAATGATGATTTATTCCTAGATTAAAATTTGACAACATTTTGATATCTCCTTGCTTGTACTTTTTACTGGTTTAATCATTTTGGTTGTTATTGTTCTTCTGTAATTGTTTGGTTTTTAATATGCATAGATTGGTTCACTAAACCTCTGCATCTATATATCTTGCACTTCTATATATCCTGAATCTGTATATAATTTAATGAATGATTGGTTTTCTTGTTCTTTTAGTGCTATAAATATTTATTAATGCCTTAAGGTTAGACTATCGATTTAGACAATTTTGCTAAATGGTTTAATTTGTTGTGTTTAATTTGCTTTCCTTTGTGCTTCTAATTCCTACAAACTTGGAAAAATCAATTTTTTTTATCTCTTTCAATAAATATTTTTCTTAAATAACCATCTAAATGTTGTTTATCTTTTCTAAATGGTGCTGAAATTATTGATATATTGTACTGAGAAACATTCTGAGAAAGAAAATAAAAAGCTTTCTGATACATGTAGGGGTAATGAGAGGAAATTGCTTTCAGGGTGGAGATTACATTGAAATTCTGCTATCCAAGCCATTTCTACTACAAACATTGGTTCAGGGTGCTATTTTAATACACACAATTCATCCAAAATTCGTATGGCTCCTAGAAGACAAATATCAGAACACTTTCATATAACAACTCTCACAAAAACACATATGTTTTTGTGAGACATATGTTTTGCTATGTTATTGTTTTCTGTAAACCGAGGTGATGTAGACCTTTACGTACCGCAGTATATAAAAATCTCCAAATAAATAAATAAATAAAATATTTGAAAAAACAAGATAGTTGGAATTCTTCATAAAAAGGTATTTAGTACAGTGCTTCACAACTCCTCCGCTGGAGGCACACCTAACCAGTCAGGTTTTCAGGATATCCATAATGAATATATGCATGAGAAGGATGCGCACACACTGAAGATCCAGGGTATGCAAATCTATCTCATGCATATTCATTCTGACAATCCTGAAAACCACCTGGTTAGGGATGCCTCCAGGAGAGGGATGGGATTCAGTGATTTAGTACATGGGGGAGGGGGGTGGGGATAGAAGAAGCACCATAGACAGTCAATTAATGCCCTCCATTCTAATCACAGAAAGCTTATTTGCCCAAATTCTTATGTACTCTGGGATCCATTTTTAGCCACTGTCCAACCTGTAATGTTAGCCGGATGAAATTATCTGACTAACTTGGTTGGGATATTCAGTAGCGCAGTAGCATAATGAAGGTATGAGACTATATTAAAAAGAGCCAAATACATTTTTTCCAGCTAATTTTAGGACCGCTCTATTGTAAGGCCACAGCTAGCTGGATAACTTATTTGGCTAGCTCTGTACTCTTTGGCTAAGTAATTAGCCAGATAACTTGGAGGAAGCCATCCAGAGGAGATTTTAAAATTTTGTGATTTCTGCTCAATAAGAACCTCTTTATATTTATTTTCTTCAGTACTTAGACCTGTATGTATTATTTATGGCTGTTTGATGCTTAGCTAAATTAAGAAGAAAGACTTACATTTACAACTAACTTGAGAAGCAAGGCTCACTCATAACATTACATAGCATTACTATATACATTTATTTCTATAGAAGCTGATGTAAACATGTATTACTCAAACCCCTCCTTCACACCACATATTCTTCCTTCAAATATAGTTCTCTTGTGGTGCTTTTATGTTTTTCAGTTATTAAGGGAAAAATAAGTTGGATTAATATTGAAGCAGGCTGTAAAGAGTTAAAATGTTTAGGCAAGCTCTGGGGGAGGGAGTGTTTTGGGCCACTAAGCCCTTTTAAAACCAAGTCCATTATAAGACACAACTAACAGAAGGGGTCTGAATACATTAAATGTGCACCTAGGGCTGGGGAGAAACTAATAAGAGAGCTCTAAACCAGGGGACATTAGTAGGAAGAAATGAATCAGTGCTTCTGTAGAAACTAAAGATTTGATCCCAATGTGTTTGTTAATTGAAGCTAAACTGGGCTGTGCAACCGTAAGGATTCCATTCTAAAAGCACTTTAACTGCTCGATTTAACAGTGCTGTTGTGATGTAATTTGTACTGTGATACCACGAGCCTAACAGTTAAGGAAAATCTTTGATTAAAAGTCTAATTGTTTGTGCAGAGATTAATCAGGACTAAGGGTGTGCATTATAACAAATAGAAACTGAGCACTTAAATGTAGATGTGTCCTTGCTAGTAAAACTGATTCTGGTCCTAAGAGATATTTTGTTAACAGCCCGGAGTCAAAGAAAAGCTCTGTAATAGAACCTTACAAAGGTGGCTGGCTGGTTGGATGTTTTGGAAATTGGTAATTGTAAAGTTCCTGGAAACCTGCCTAGAGTTCTACAATAAAATGTTTAAAATGTTCAGTCGTGATTCTATGAAACTTATTGTGGCTGAGGGGAAACAAGATGACCCAGTAGGGGTGTGCATCCGTTTTCCACGTATTTGTAATCCACAATGTATTTTTTGCAATCTGAAAAATACGTGGGGAGGCGAAACGCATCGCGACTCCCCACGTATTCAACAGATATCCGTTGTATTCGGCCTTCTAAATAAACATTTAAACCCCTCACCCTCCTGACCCCCCCAAGACTTACCAAAACTCCCTGGTGGTCCAGCGGGGAGTCAGGAAGCCATCCCTGCACTCGTTTGCGGTTTCCTCACGGCACCGATAGCCTGTGTCACAGGGGCTGCCGGTGCCATTGGTCAGCCCCTGTCACATGGTCACCGGCGCCATCTTGTGCTCCTACCACGTGACAGGTAGGTCATGTGGCAGGAGGTCGCTCCGAGACCCTTGTTGGACCCAACCGGAACTTTTGACCAGCTTGGGGGGACCTCCTGACCCCCACAAGACTTGCCAAAGTCCAGCGGGGGTCCGGGAGCGACCTCCTTTCAAGCCGTCCATCCGATCCCAAAACTCAAAATGGTGCCGATCGCCGCCATTTTGAGACTCAAAATCGCCGTCCCGCCAATACTCAAAATGGCCATCATAGGCGATCGGCGCCATTTTGAGTATTGGCGGGACGGCGATTTAGAGTCTCAAAATGGCGGCGATCGGCGCCATTTTGAGTATTGGGATCGGACGGATGGCGTGAAAGGAGGTCGCTCCCGGACCCCCGCTGGACTTTTGGCAAGTCTTGTGGGGGTCAGAAGGCCCCCCCAAGCTGGCCAAAAGTTCCGGTTGGGTCCAACAAGGGTCCCGGAGTGACCTCATGCCACATGACCTGTCACGTGGTAGGAGGACAAGATGGCGCCGGTGACCATGTGACAGGGGCTGACCAATGGCACCGGCAGCCCCTGTGACACAGGCTATAGGCGCTGTGAGGAAATCACAAAAGAGTGCAGGGATGGCTTCCTGACTCCCCGCTGGACCACCAGGGAGTTTTGGTAAGTCTTCGGGGGGGGGGGGGGTCAGGAGGGTGGGGGGTTGTAGTTAATTTAGTAGTAACGTATTTACAGATCAACAACTTATTGAATTTGCCATACGTTCGCATTGAACGGAATTGACCCGCCACGAATATGTATCGCGTACGCAACGAAAACGTTTTGCCTGCAGATCTCTATGACCCAGTGCCAGCCCAACAGGGCCAGTGCAAGGGGACTGGGCGCCCTAGGCACTTTCAGCCTTGTACTGTCCCCCCGTTGTGCCACCCCCAGCCCCGTCCCCGGTCGCAGCCCCAACTCCAGGGGCAGGGACCACATGCCGCCACTCCCCCCACCCTCCCAATCTTCCCCTCCACCCCAAAAAACCCCTCACAAAACACCTGGTCCAGCGGGGAGCCCGGGCGCGATCTGCCACCCCTGGGTCATTGGCTGCCACTAATCTAAATGGCGCCGATGGCCTTCAGCCCCTACCATGTGACAGGGGCTACTAGTGCCATTGGTTGGCCCCTGTCACATGGTAAGGGCTAAAGGCCACCAGCGTCATTTTGGTTAGTGGCAGCCGAGGCCCTGGGAATGTCAGATCGCTCCCGGGCCCTCTGCTGGACCACCAGGGGTCATCGGGAGGGTGGCAGGGTGAGGCAGGGGTTGGGCAGAATTTTGAAAGGGCACTTTCTGCCCTTTTAAAATTCTGCCACCTGAAGTGGCCGCAAGCGGCGGCGGCGCCCCCTAAATCTCGGCGCCCTAGGCACAGGCCTAGCTCGCCTAGTGGTTCCTCTGGCCCTGCAGCCCAAGGAGAAACCTCAAATATATTTAGCTTGTAGAGAGCGGGCCCTGCCTTCTGACATAAGTGGGTCTCCAGTTATTTTTATTTATTTATATTCTGCCTTTCAGGCAACTCAAGGCAGATTACATTCAAGTACTTTAGGTATTTCCCTGTCCATAGAGAGCTCACATTCTAAGGGTCTCATTTACAAAGCGTTTTTCCTGTAGACATAGAATGAGAGAAAAGTCTTAATAAATTAGATCCGCTGAGGTAGATCTTAAAAAAGTACGCGCCCGCGCGCGTACTTTTGTTCACGCAACCGGCGCAAACAAAAGTACGCCGGATTTTATAAGATACGCGCATAGCCGTATTTGGCTAGCTCTGCTAGCCGCGCGTATCTTATAAAATCCGGGGTTGGCGCACGCAAGGCTGCACAAAATCGGCAGCCTGCGCGTGCCGAGCCGCGCAGCCTGCCTCGGAGGGAACTTTCCTTCCGCGTCCCCCCACCTTCCCCTCCCTTCCCTTCCCCTATCTAACCCACCCCCCAGCCCTACCTAAATCCCTCCCTACCTTTGTTGTGCAAGTTACGCCTGCTTGAGGCAGGCGTAACTTGCGCTTGCCGCCTCGGCATCCCCCGGCACAGGCAGCAGTGCCGGGGGACTCGGGACTGCCCTCCCGGCCTGCCCCCGAACCGTCACCACGCCCCCGGACCCGCTCCAAACCGCCCCCTGACCCCGGACACACCCCCCAGACACGCCCCCTCCCATCCCTTTTATGAAGGCCCAGGACTTATGTGCGTCCCGGGGCTTTGCGCATGCCGGCGGCCTATGCAAAATAGGCGCGCCAGAGCACAGGGCTTTTAAAATCTACCCCTAAATTTGTATCTGAAGTAATGGAGATTGAAGTGACTTGCCCAAGGTCACAAGGAGCAGTAGTGGGATTTAAACAGTGGCTTTGCTGGCTTATAGGCTACTGCTCCAGCCACTAGGATACTCCTCAACATTAGCTATTATATTTCATGCTCTGACAGTTCACAAATTCCAAGACACTTATCTATGGGACTCAGGCAAAACAGAAGCACACTAATCAGAGGTATTTTAAACTCTTAAAGCTGTAGGAAACAACATGCCAAACTTCCTACCCAGAATACACAGACTTGCCTATAGACTCCATCTTACCACTGCAAGGCTTGGAATGTCTCCATTGCAAATAGCCATACCTATTTACAACTTTTCTTGCTAAATTGTATCCAGTCAGCCATTGTGATATAAATTGTTATTTTTGAATACTGATAATTTGATATAACTTACTTTGAACTCTGATTACTGGAAAAGACTTTCATAAATAAACACTGATGTTCATAATGTTGATGATGATGATGTTGACATTTATTTACATCTTCAGAAAAAATTATAAATTGTTAAGACAAAGACCTCGCTCTGCAAAAAACATGTTGATTCTCCCTCCTGTAATCATATCTATCTATTTGGTAAGCAATTTTGTTTTTAAAGACAGATTTTGGCTTCTACGATTTTGCCTGGAGCCTATGTCAGGCTCATTGGTCTGTAATTTCCCATATCACCCCTTAAACCATTTTTGCAAACTGGTATCACATTGGCTATCCTCCATCTTCAGGTACTGTGGCTGTTTTTTTTTTTCAACATTAAACCAAAGAAGCATGATCTTGTTATCAGAAACATAATACATTATACACAAAATAGAACGATTGAGTATGAGAAATAATACATCAAAATTAGTATCGCATTACATAGGATGTATCACAATTAGACCCCAATCTAAGAGGGGGAGAAGATCAATATAAAGGGAGAATACAGATGAAATGACAAATAGTAAAGCAATAGCGGAATCTATACAACATAGTTAAGGAAACATTATTGTTGCACCCGTTGGTCGCAGATGGCTGCGACCTCTGTTGCTCACATCTTGCCTCACTGCACTGACTCCATTGGGTAAACTCGTGGCCTCCGCCAGCTATCACAGGCCTGCCTGCCCCTGTTCCCGGACCTCCATGGATGGCGTAGATGCTACTGACCGCCATCTTGCCCTCGGAGTTCCTTGGGCGCTCGTGCTGTCGGGCCAGTCTTATCCAAGTCATATTGGCAACCTCAGGGATGTTCCCCCCGGATGACATCATTCTTCGTGGACTCTTAAGCCAACTGGTCCTGTCTGCCTATGACTTGGCAACAAGTTCCCTCATTGCTGAATCCGCTTCACTCACCACGGACTTCTCGTTCCAGCTCCTGCTTCCTCGGCATGAGACATCCCGGGTACCTGCTCCTCAGGGGCCTTTCTTCGTCTTTGGCTATCTGCTCCTCGGAGGGCCTAGTGCCTAGGACCACCGCCTTCCCCGTTCCCCGGGGCTTCCTCTGGAACAATCACTACTGTGAGTACTCCGCTTGCGGACCATTACCGTATCATCTCTACTGAGGAATCCTCATCAGTGTACCCCACTCTGCGGACCACTGCCGTGTCATTTCTACTGAGGAACCCTCATTGGTGTACCACGCTCTGTGGACCACTGCCTTGTCATCTCTATGGAGGAACCTTCATTATACTGGAGAATACAATATCATCTGAGGAGGAGAAGGCTATGCTCCTGTCTTCTTTGTTTTCAGACAGGACTTGAGCTTAGTTATGCACATATACTTTAAGAAGACAGAAGCTTAATTCTTCGATCAAAGGGTATGAATTTTAGGGATGTGCAAAGCCCAAACCTTTCGATTCGGGCTTCGTTTTTGGCCTGCCATTGGAAATGTCCTCATCGGTGTACCCCACTCTGCGGATCACTGCCGTATCACCTCTACTGAGGAAACTCATCGGTGTACCACACTCTGCGGACCACTGCCGTATCATCTCTACTGAAGGACCCTCTTTGGGTATACCCCACTACACAGACCCTTGGCACCTCTGTGTCTGTGTGACTTTTCTGCTACACTCCCCGCTCCACGGGCAGTGTCGCTCTCTCTCTCTCTCTGCTTCCTCTCCAGTACCTGCTGTCCTTCCTACCCAGCAGCTGAGACCTCGCCTCCCGACGGTGAGGCTCACGGGGCTCCTCTCCGTGGGAGGTACCATCTCTCACCTCAGCCCAGTGCCCACATACCCACAAACCCTAACAATTATAAAGCTAAGCACAGTCAGAGATCAGGACTTGGAAACTCCTAAATCTTCTCGGACTCTAGAAAGAATATAAGTTGCTCAGGTATAAAGATGACATAAGTTACATTAGAAAAATCTCACAACATCAAAAGGACCACCACAACAAAAAGTAAAACAGGAAAAGTATCATATTTAACAGTACTCACAAACCGTAATCCACAGGCTCTTGCCCACGATGGGTTTCAACCAGCATAATTTCTTTGAGCACATAATTTACCTACGTCATCTTCTAGCAGTTTTTTGAGCTGAGTGCAGCTGAGCATAACCACTGAAAATGTCAGCTCTCCTGATGTAGGCACGGCAAGTGCCAAAACATTGTCAGTGTTAGGAGGTTTTGGATTTCTTTGAGCGTTTCAGTATTCAGAAGGTGTTCCTGAGCTTAAATGAGCAGTGCTTAAGAGATAAGTTGACATAAAAAAATAAAAAAAAATAAAGATTTGAAATTATTAAAGAAGAAGGTTCAGTTGGGTAATAAAAGAACTGTTAAATCTGATACTTTTCCTATTTTAGTTTTTTTTTGTAGTGGTCCTTTTGATGTTGTGGGATTTTTCTGTTATTAGTCCTGGTTTGGGGACCCCAAAACCCAAACAAATTTTTCCCAAAACTTCGGGAAAAATTTGGTTTGGGGTTAGTGCGCACTAATCCGAAATTCGGGTCCCCTTGAATTACAAAGGCCCGAACCGCAGGAAATATGACACTTCCCATAGCAGGCCAAAAACGAAGCCCGAATCAAAAGATTTGGGCTTTGCACATCCCTAAAATTCATACCCTTTGATCGAAGAATTAAGCTTCTGTCTTCTTAAAGTACATGTGCATAACTAAGCTCAAGTCCTGTCTGAAAACAAAGAAGACAGGAGCATAGCCTTCTCCTGCTCAGATGATATTGTATTCTCCAGTATAATTGAGATATCCTAGTTGTCCTCCATAATCTTATCTTCACCTTGATTTGCCATCAGGGATCTTGCTGACTCCTCTGTAGAATACCTTATTCACTAGAAGAACTGATTTTACAAGTAGAGCCAGAATCTCCATCATATTTCTTAACTAAATGTCTGGGTGATAAACCAAACATCTTCAGAAAGTTCAAGAAATTAAGATTAAAGCTTCTTGTAAAGTTTTCAAATTGCTCTGTTTTCCTATGAAGTAAAAACCTGTCTTGAATCAGTTTAGCATTCACTTCCTTAAGGTCTTTTTTTTTTCCTTCTTCAAAACATCAATATTAAATTCTTTAGGACTTGGCTTATGGGCTTGATTTATGGATTCAACTTTAACAAATAAAGTATTTATCTCAAATATAGACTTGGTAATATAGGAGTCCAACCTTATCAGTGCCCCCCCCCAAATAGTGTTTAGGGTCACCATTAGTGGTTTCTTCAGGAATGAGGGAGAAGCCACTATTCCCCAATGCATTCCTTCTGCTCTGGGAATCATCAGTTCTCCCTCTACCATTGGTGAAACCCCGGCAGAGTCTGCCTTCATCTGTCTCTTTCCCATTGATGCTTCCATCAACAGAGGTGCTTTTAGCATCCCAGAGTATATAACAGCCCCCACTGCAGGATGGTTGGGGCTGACCTCAACAACCTCAATCAGCACTGGCTCTACACATACACTACTTCCTCTAAATGCTGGTGGTTGTCTCAGCAGGGGAGGGGGAGGAGGAAAGTGATATCTCACCACAGGCTCCAGAGGAGCCCTCCACCGAAATCCATATGGCACCAGTCCCCTCAGAAATAGGATTGTGGGTCAGAACAGCATTCATCTTCTGCTGAAACAAGGTAGGCTTTGCAGGCTGGGTAGGGAAAGCAACCCCCTTCTCTTTCCTTTCTAGAGGCATTCCCAAAGCAACAAAGAAGAACAACTGCCTAATGATAAACACCTACTGCCATCTTTGGCTGTTTTAAAACGTAGGATGTAGATCAGCAGCACTAGGTCTGCAATTTCATGATATATTTCTTTCTGGAGTGAATACCATCTGATCCCAGTGTTCTATTATTCTTTAGTTTGTCCATCTCAGGGGCCGATGCAATAAAGTTGCGTAGAAAGTGGGTGCTGAACAGTCAGCACTCACTCTCTTAATGCACCCCAGGCGCTCCCAAGGGGGGCGCCATGCAATATTAAAATTAGGGGGCCGTGTTAGTAAGGAGGCGTTAGGGTTGCTTGTGTGACACGCATCATTGCTAACGTGAACCCAATTGGTTTTCGTGACTGTGTACAGCAGTCACGAAAACCGACGCCGAGTTTATCGGCGTTGGTTTTCCTTACCGGCAGACAGCAGCTCCAGGCAGGCATTAATAGATAACAGTTAAATGTGCGTCCAAGACCACTTTTTTTTTTTTTTTGCATCGGGAGCGAATGCCTAATGGCCTCATTTACATGCATTTGGGTGTGATGATCGCTATTAGATTCACTCTGCTTGGATATGCATTGAATATACACTAACCCCCTTATTGCATTATGGGATTGATTAGCGCCATTTCTACCCTCATCTGAATGCAGTTTATCAGTGTGCTTGGCTCAGCGCACCGTATTGCATCGACCCCTAAGTTATTACATCCTCCAGTTTCACAGCAATTTTATTTTATTGTTCAAAGTTATCACCATTAAAAAATGTTTCTGGTATGGGTCTGACCCCAACATCCTCCTTAATAAAGACAGAGGACAAATATTAATTTATCATTTTTGGTATTTCTTTTTCCTCTATGACCACTTCTTTTACTCTTTAGTGATCTAGATGTCCAAATTTATGGACATCTCACAGATTTTTTGCTTTGAATGTACTTGAAAAGGTTTTTATTACTTTTTTTTACCTCTATGGTAAGCTTCTTTTCAAATTCTTTCTTAGTCTACTTAATTAGTTTTATACATCTAAATTGCCAGTTCTTATGTTCTTCCCTATTTTTTTCATTTGTGTGTACTTTCCATTTTTAAAGGATGCCATTTTAGAGCTTTAATTGCCCTTTTACCTCACTATTAAACCATATTGACAGTCGCTTTTCATTTTACCATTTTTTAATGGATGGATTACATTTTATTTGGGCTTCATGGTGGTAATGTTAATATTCACTCCTCTTTCTAATTTTTAAAACTAGTGAATTCCAATTTTGAGTTTTATTTTTTTTAATAAGTTCTCTGTTTATCATAGTCTCCCTTTTTATATTTAAATGCCACTGCAGTAGTTTTCCTTAGTGTTTGTCCTCCAGTGATTATGTTAAATTTAATTACATTATAATCACTGTTGCCAAGTGGATCCATCACCTTTATCTCTTATACCAGGTCTTGCAATCCACTGAGAATTATATTTAACATAGTCCCCACTCTTCTTCTTTATAGGACCAACTGCTGCTTGAAGTATATAGGAATTTTATCTCGCTTGCATATTCTGAAATGACGGGTAATTGTGTCTCCCATTATTATTTTGTTGCTCTATTATTTTATTGTCCATTTTGCTAAAGAGTCAAATCTCTGTTAGCATTTTACAATCTGTTTCCTCATCCTGGCCAGTATCATATTCTTTCCTTTTACACTTGGAATTTCTAACTATAAGAATTCCAAAGTGCAGTTTGTGTCCTACAAAACATTTATCCTGCATATAGCTCTACATTTCCCTCAATATTATCTGCCCTGTCATATTGTTATAATTTTTCCATACTAACAAAGTGGCCTATTGGTTATCCTTGTGATGCAGTACCCCTAGTGCTATTTACCTGTTCAGGACCAGGCTAGATGACTGGTCCACTTTAAATTCCTTAAGGAACTTATGCTCAATGGGCAAGATCCTGTGGGGCAGGTGGGGCTCAGAGGGTGTAACCAGAGACTGGAGAATAAGAGCTAGGATCCAGGTGGGGATAACAATACCAGGCTCAGGTCTCCAGGAAGAAGACAGCTCCTGAAATATAACACTGTCCAAGCACTGAGCTGAGATGAAACTGAGCTGTGAATTCTGAGGAAAGGAGAATTGAACTGTAAGTAGAAAGAGTACACTGTTTAGAATGGAAGACAGCCTACTGTTGTGCATATGTGATAAATATATGCTGTTTTCAGAAAGGCTGGAATAAGACTAGTTTTGTCTCCAAACCTGTGGGAATCACCACTTGTTCCCACATATGTTGTCAGAAATTGAATTTGAAACCATATTTCCAGGGGAGTCTGTGGCTCTATTCCAAAGTACAGAGTGCAGAGGTACACAGAGCATGGTAGTTTGTGAAAGAGTGTTGCTCAGCAGCTGTATTGAAGAAAAAAAACATTTAAAAGTTTCAGGTAGAGAGGAAACTGTTAATGGGTCTGGTTGCAGGAACAGTTAGGAAGTGGTAGGTTTGTAATGGCTAATGGGAGAAGCCTGAATGAAAGTAGATAAGGATAAAAGTGATGTAGTTAATGCTGATTATGCTGGTTTTTTAATTTTTTGCCTTGAAAAAATAAAAGAGGAAGGAACATCGTTGCAGCATAGCTGTGCTGAATAGGGTGTGGCCCTAGAAAAACTGCCAGAGTAGACTATGAGTGTGGTGAATAGAAAAAGGGTGTGGCCCTCTTCTATCAAGCAAGCTATTCTGCAGGGAAAGTGTGCAGCCATGACAAAACCTGGAGTGGAGCAGCCAGGGTACTGCAGCACCATAATGCAGTGGTCTGAAAGCATGACTGAAGAAACTTTGCAAGCATTATTGCAGAGGCTTCTGGAATGGCACAGGAAGTTACAGTAGGGTTCCCAAACACTACCGGAATTCTAGAAACAACTCCTGTTTGAAGCCCAGAGAGAGAAGAAACAGAAAGGCAAGCAAGAGATGCCATGGAGAGCTCAGAGGGTGATGATGCAGAGACCTCAGTGAGTGAGGCTGTGGAGGAGCCAGTGACCAGCATGGGTGTGTGACCAGAGTATACAAAGGTGGAAACTGCAGAATGCCAATAGGGAGGTACTGCAGAGAACCTGGAGGTAGAGTCCATAGACAGCCCAGAGGACAGTGCTTTGGAGACTCCAGCAACTGAGGATACAGAGGAGCCAAGGAGGGTTTCTACATCAGAGATATCAGATACTTAGACGTGAGCACAGCTGGTTATAGAGGAACCAGCATTTCTGGACCCCTAGTCAGTCCATAAAGTTCCATCAGGGTAGAATTTGAACCCAGAGCTAGAAAAGGACTTAGATAAAGGACTGGTGATGAGCACTGCATGAACAGCACACTAGGTGGTGATTGTGATGCTATTGAGGGTAACCCTAAGAGATGGGAAAAAGCGTGTCTAGGTCCCTGTTCCAAAGCATAGCTGGTGGGAAGCCAGAGGAAGGGGAATGGGATGTCTTGGACTCTCCTGGATGGGAACCAGGAGGGAGTAGGGATGTTTGGCTCAATGGGTCAAAGCTGAGGAGAGGGATATATGAGGTAGTGCTCCTAGTGTTCCCCTATTTACCTATGCAGGACCAGGCTAGACACCTGGGCCACATTAAAGTCCTTAAGGAGAGTATGCTCTATGGGCAGGATCCTGCAGGACAGGTGGGGCTCAGAGGGCATTACCAGAGACTGGCGAATAAGAGCGGGGACCAGTTGGGGACAACGAGACCAGGCCCAGGTCTCCAGGAGGAAGACTGCTCCTGAAATGTAACATTGTCCAAATATTGAGTTGAAATGAGGCTGAACTGAGGGAAGCAGTACTGAACTGTAAGTAGAGAGAGTGCACTGTTCTGAAGGGAAGATAGTCCACTATTGTGCTTATATGAAGCTGTAAAAAAGATATGTTGTTTTTAGAAAGGCTGGAGTCAGACTAGTTTTGTCTTCAGGCCTGTGGGAATCATGGCTTATTCCCATAATCCTCTTTCAACCAGGTTGGTAAGATGCCTATATATTCCCTGAGCACCATACATTATAACTCTCCAGTCTCAGTTTTTGGACTTCTGGCATAAGAACATAAGAATCCTTTTTCCAACAGTGGCCAATCCAGGTTGAAAGTATCTGGCAGGATCTAAACAGTAGATATATCCCATACTGCTAATGTTCAGGGAAATGTAATGGTTTTTTCCTAAGTCTAGCTATTTAATAACATTTTATGGACTTTTCCTCCATGAATTTGCCCATACCTTTATCTCCTTCACCACATCCTCTGGCAATGAATTCTTGAGCTTTATTGAGTACTGTATAAAAACAAATTTTCTCTGATTTATTTTAAATGTCTTATTTACTAACTTCATGGAGTGTCCCCTAGTTTTTGTATTAACTGAAAGAGTAAATAACCAATTCACATTTACCCATTCTAGTTCACTCATGATTTAATTGACCTCATGTTCCCCTCAACTGTCTCTTCTTGAAGCTGAACATCCCTAGCCTCTTTAGCCTTCCTTCAAAGATAAGCCCTTCCATCACTTTTAACATTTTGGTCACCCTTCTCTGTACCTTTTCCAGTTCAGCTATATCTTTTTTGAGATGTGGTGACTAGATTTGCACACTGTACTCTAGGTGTAGTCTCACCATGCAGTGATGCAGCAGTATTACAACATTCTCAACTTTATTCTCCATTCCATTCTTAATAATTCCTAACATTCTGTTGCTTTTTTGACCATTGCTGCACAATGAGCTGAGGATTTCCAAGTATTTCCATGATGACCCTCAGATCCTTTTCCTGGGTTGTAACTCCTAATATGGAACTTCAATGTGGGGTACTTTTCCCTATTTGCATCACTTTGCACTTGTCCATATTAAATTTCATCTGCCATTTGTCATTTAGCATTTGTATACAATATGAACTAATCACCTGTTTATTATCAAATGATTCAGGCAGTTTAGAGTCATTTTTATCTTCATGCTCTATATTTAAATATATTTAGGTTTTTTCCAAGTATCCCTCCACCAGGACATTCTAACTTATTTGGTTTGCCAGTATCCTTGTAAGATATCTCCCTATGAGCCATGTGCAGCTGAGTGAATGTGTAACAGTGAAGAAAACAAGAATCGGATGATGGAAAAAGCCCTTTATTGAAACGTGCTCGACTCTGGCCGAGTTTCGCTCTAGTGTATAGACTGTAATATGTATAGTGTAATAAGACTGATTACCACACAGACATTGATAAGAATCCCCCCGAAGCAGCCGACAGGCGAAACACGGGTCCGTGTCGGGGACTGTTTTTAAGAATTGTGACAGAACTTTGTGGTGTGAATGCAAGGAGTTACCAGATGGAATAATAAACTGTTTGGATTTTGAAACCCTTTATTGGGCTCTACAATCATCTGTTATTAACCATTTTTTCACCCTGTAATTTTAGTTATTGTTATTAGCATTATTAGATATTTTTCTTTTTTTTTCTCCTTTTAACCACTTTAATATAATATTTTGGTAACACATGCCCAAATGTTGTCTTGACAATAACGTTTTCTGAATTTAAATCTGAGCAAAGCACATGTAGGTGGGAGAGAAGCAAGAGTGAAAAAAAGAACCAGTGGTGACTCTCTTTTAACCTCCGTCCCCCTCGGGTGCTTTTCCCATGCTAGGTGAATGGCAGAGAAGGCATCAGCAGGTAAAAGTGTTGCTGTTTTATGCCTCCAGTCGGAAGGAGGAAGGACGGGTAAGGAGGAGGATCATGCAGAGACTAAATTCTGCAGCCATTTGCAGAGACTGGGGCAGTTGCCCTGATCTCCCTCAAATCATGGCAGCCCCATCCCACCAGCCCACTGATGACTCTTCATCTAAATACCAGCACCTTTCTTTCTAGAAAAAAAAAAAAAGTACTGGAGCCAAATATCCTCTACTGCATGGTTGTTTAAAAGAATTAAGAACTGAGGGGTGAATTCTCAAAATGTAATGCGTGATAAAAGCACATACAGAATAAGTTGGATTTTAAAAGCCTAACGAGAGCATCAATTAGGGGATGTGCAAATATATTAGGCCGATGTGCCGATGTGCGCCGAGCAGATTTTAAAAGCCTCTGGGATATGCACATATGCATGCAGAAATGAAAGTTTCCAAAAAGGGCTGGGGCATGGGCGTGGTATGGGTGGGTCATGGGCATTCTGGGATTTTAACAAAAAATTTGCATTCTGGGGTCCACTGCAAAGTTACTTTACTTCTGCTATGGATGACGTATAATTTATAAAACAAAAAAATCTAGGCAGATTAGCAGAGTCATAAAGATTGGGGCTAACGGGGGAATGGAAGCTATTAAACTAGTGGGAATTTAAAGTCCTATCTCTTAACTGGGAAAAATGGGAACAAACTGGGAATGGTGTTGGCAGGCATACTTTTTAAAAATTGCCAACTTACATGGTAAAAGCAGTATTTGTGCACACAGGCGAGCACCCACTTAAAATTGAGCACATATGTGCATGCAGTCAGGCTATTTTATAACGTGCATGCATATACACACATTTGTTATAAAGTAGCTGCATCCCTGTGTGTGGTCCAACAAACGTGCACACATGTGTGACCATGCTGCTTTGAAAGTTACCATCTATCTATTTGTGTGTATATATCTAGCATTTGCGTATCATCTGTATTTTATAAACAGATCACATATATGCACCTTTGCAAGTAAAAGTACATATGGAAAAAGTGGATATGTTAGGGGCATGTCAGAGTGCCATTTGCATGTATGCACATAATGAGCTGTTTTAAAAGTGACTTATGTGCATATGTCATCAACCCTGCACGAGTTCTTTTACTACTGCTCACTTACGTACACAAGTTCAAACCTGCATGGTAATTTGCGATTAGGTGTTTTGTAGGCTGGCATCTCTGGACATGGAAGCAGGTTAGGGAGTGAAAGTGAATATACCTGGGAGAGATAGGGCTATATTGGGGGTTAACTGGAATAGACTGCGAGGTAACTGGTAAACTGGGCTTTACTGGATGTCAACTGGGACATACTAGAGGGTGGAAGTGAGTTTAATCTGGGATATATAGGACGATACTGGGGCATGGGAGTCAGTGGTGGCAAATCCATTTTCAAAATAATTCTAATGGGCTTATGGATACCCATGGCACAATTGTTGAGAAGGAGAGGAGAACAGAAAAAGGAGGTGCTACTCTTTACAAGAATATACAGGAGTAGGGCACAGTTTTTGGGTCTGTCAGATGAGCCAATCATGAGTAGATTCAGATTGAACAAGAAAACCATAGTATACCTATGCTAGCATTTACAGCAGAACTTGTAACCTTCCATCCACAAAAGCACATTGCCAGTTCACATCAAGATCATTACTGTCCTGGCATTTTTGGCAACTGGCACCTTCCAGACACCTCTAGAAGTTATCATGGAATAAGCCAGTCTGCAACCTCCATATACTGAGAGAAGTTCCTGGCTATTTTTCAGGAAAGCACACTATATATCTGTCCCTTGGAACAGATAGCAATGACAACAAATAATGACTGATTTCTATTACACTACATGCGTCTTCTCTGTCTTTAGAGATTTCTATTGCACTCCCATTACTATGAGAGGACCAGGAGCTGATGAGGCCACCTACCACAACTTCAATTTGGTAGTGCAGTAATAATGGGAGATTTCAATTACCCCAATATAGAGTGGGTAAATGTATCATCGGGTCATGCTAGAGAGATAACGTTCCTGGATGGAATAAATGATAGCTTTATGGAGCAATTGGTTCAGGAACCGACGAGAGAGGGAGCAATTTTAGATCTAATTCTCAGTGGAGCACAGGACTTGGTGAGAGAGGTAACGGTGGTGGGGCCGCTTGGCAACAGTGATCATAATATGATCAAATTTGATTTAATGACTGGAAAAGGAACAGTGTGCAAATCCAAGGCTCTCGTGCTAAACTTTCAAAAGGGAAACTTTGAGAAAATGAGAAAAATTGTTAGAAAAAAACTGAAAGGAGCAGCTACAAAAGTAAAAAACTGTCCAAGAGGCGTGGTCATTGTTAAAAAATACCATTCTAGAAGCACAGTCCAGATGTATTCCACACATTAAGAAAGGTGGAAAGAAGGCAAAAACGATTACCGGCATGGTTACAAGGGGAGGTGAAAGAAGCTATTTTAGCCAAAAGATCTTCATTCAAAATTGGAAGAAGGATCCAACAGAAGAAAATAGGATAAGCATAAACATTGGCAAGTTAAATGTAAGACATTGATAAGACAGGCTAAGAGAGAATTTGAAAAGAAGTTGGCTGTAGAGGCAAAAACTCACAGTAAAAACTTTTTTAAATATATCCGAAGCAGAAAGCCTGTGAGGGAGTCAGTTGGACAGTTAGATGATCGAGGGGTTAAAGGGGCACTTAGAGAAGATAAGGCCATCGCGGAAAGATTAAATGATTTCTTTGCTTCGGTGTTTACTGAAGAGGATGTTGGGGAGGTACCCGTAATGGAGAAGGTTTTCATGGGTAATGATTCAGATGGACTGAATCAAATCACGGTGAACCTAGAAGATGTGGTAGGCCTGATTGACAAACTGAAGAGTAGTAAATCATCTGGACCGGATGGTATACACCCCAGAGTTCTGAAGGAACTAAAAAATGAAATTTCAGACCTATTAGTAAAAATTTGTAACTTATCATTAAAATCATCCATTATACCTGAAGACTGGAGGATAGCAAATGTAACCCCAATATTTAAAAAGGGCTCCAGGGGCGATCCGGGAAACTACAGACCGGTTAGCCTGACTTCAGTGCCAGGAAAAATAGTGGAAAGTGTTCTAAACATCAAAATCACAGAACATATAGAAAGACATGGTTTAATGGAACAAAGTCAGCATGGCTTTACCCAGGGCAAGTCTTGCCTCACAAATCTGCTTCACTTTTTTGAAGGAGTTAATATACATGTGGATAAAGGTGAACCGGTAGATATAGTATACTTGGATTTTCAGAAGGCGTTTGACAAAGTTCCTCATGAGAGGCTTCTAGGAAAAGTAAAAAGTCATGGGATAGGTGGCGATGTCCTTTCGTGGATTGCAAACTGGCTAAAAGACAGGAAATAGAGAGTAGGATTAAATGGGCAATTTTCTCAGTGGAAGGGAGTGGACAGTGGAGTGCCTCAGGGATCTGTATTGGGACCCTTACTGTTCAATATATTTATAAATGATCTGGAAAGAAATACGACGAGTGAGATAATCAAATTTGCAGATGACACAAAATTGTTCAGAGTAGTTAAATCACAAGCAGATTGTGATAAATTGCAGGAAGACCTTGTGAGACTGGAAAATTGGGCATCCAAATGGCAGATGAAATTTAATGTGGATAAGTGCAAGGTGATGCATATAGGGAAAAATAACCCATGCTATAATTACACGATGTTGGGTTCCATATTAGGTGCTACAACCCAAGAAAGAGATCTAGGTGTCATAGTGGATAACACATTGAAATCGTCGGTTCAGTGTGCTGCGGCAGTCAAAAAAGCAAACAGAATGTTGGGAATTATTAGAAAAGGAATGATGAATAAAACGGAAAATGTCATAATGCCTCTGTATCGCTCCATGGTGAGACCGCACCTTGAATACTGTGTACAATTCTGGTCGCCGCATCTCAAAAAAGATATAATTGCGATGGAGAAGGTACAGAGAAGGGCTACCAAAATGATAAGGGGAATGGAACAACTCCCCTATGAGGAAAGACTAAAGAGGTTAGGACTTTTCAGCTTGGAGAAGAGACGACTGAGGGGGGATATGATAGAAGTGTTTAAAATCATGAGAGGTCTAGAACGGGTAGATGTGAATCGGTTATTTACTCTTTCGGATAGTAGAAAGACTAGGGGACACTCCATGAAGTTAGCATGGGGCACATTTAAAACTAATCGGAGAAAGTTCTTTTTTACTCAACGCACAATTAAACTCTGGAATTTGTTGCCAGAGAATGTGGTTCGTGCAGTTAGTATAGCTGTGTTTAAAAAAGGATTGAATAAGTTCTTGGGGGAGAAGTCCATTACCTGCTATTAAGTTCACTTAGAGAATAGCCACTGCCATTAGCAATGGTTACATGGAATAGACTTAGTTTTTGTGTACTTGCCAGGTTCTTATGGCCTGGATTGGCCACTGTTGGAAACAGGATGCTGGGCTTGATGGACCCTTGGTCTGACCCAGTATGGCATTTTCTTATGTTCTTATGTTCAAGATCTTCCACTCCCTCAGTGTACAGGTGGTCTGCGATACCAGGGGAATCATCATGGACCTCTTGGTCAAGTTTCCGGTATCCAGTCATGATGCCTACATCTTTTCACAGTCAGAAATTGTGAGCTTGGGCAAGCCACTTCAGCCTCCATTGCCTCAGGTACAATTAGATTGTGAGTCCATTGAAGACAGGGCATATACCTAGAGAACCTGAATGTAGTCTGATTTGAAGTGGCTGAAAAGGAGAATATTAGAGATGTGATTTGGCTGAACCTTTTGGTTCGGCCTTCATTATTGGCCCACCGCAGGAAATTTCGTTTCCCGTGGTTGGAGCCAATTTTTTTCGGCTGTCCCGATCTGGAACAAAAAAACCCCCACTCCAACCTTTCAGATTTAATTAATTACAATTCCCCACCCTCCCGACCCCCCCCAAAAAAACTTGCCTAAAGTCCCTGGTGGTCCAGCGGACCGTCGGCTGCCAGTAAATAAAATGGTGCCGGTGGCCCTTTGCCCTTCCCATGTGACAGGGGCTATCAGTGCCATTGGCCGGCCTCTGTCACATGGTAGGAGCAATGGAAGGCAGGTGCCATCTTAAAAAAATGGCGCAGGGCATCCATTGCTCCTACCATGTGACAGGGGCGGGCAATGGCACCGATAGCCCCTATCACATGGTAAGGGCAAAGGGCTATCGGTGCCATTTTGATAAGTAGCAGCTGATGGTCCGAGAGGGGGAGATCACTCCTGGGACCCCCGCTGGACCACCAGGGTCTTTAGGCAAATTTTTGGGGGATCAGGAAGGTGGGGGATTGTAATTAATTAAATCTAAAGAGTTGGGGGTGGGTTTGGGGTTTTATTTTATGTACCCTTTCTCTCCCCCCCCCAAAAAGATAAGAAAACCACACAAAATTTCATGGGTTCTCCTATCGTTTCAGGGACCCACCCGAACCGCGACGAAATAGAACATATTGTCTATATTTCCTATTTCGTTGCAAACAAATGTCCATTAGCGGTGTGCATTCGTATTGAACATAAATGTAAAACGCTACTTATTTTTTTTTTTAACTTAAAAAAGTGATGAGACATAAACGATCGGATTTCCAACGTATTCAACATAGCTATGTTGAATAAGTTGGAAATCGCGATTGTTGATCCAAAATAAAAATTTAAACCCCTCACCTTCCTTAATCCCCTCCCCCAAAGACTTACCACAACTCCCTGGTGATCCAGTGAGGAGTGAGGACGCCATTTCTGAAATTCTTTGCGAGGAGCACGTGACGTCGGCGCCACGTCGGAGTGACGCGGCGTCACGTGATTCCCCGCGGGTTCTCCTCCTGACCCCCCCCAAGCTGGCCAAAAGTTCCTTTTGGGCCGAACGAGGGTGCCGGAGGGAACTCGCGGGGAATCACGTGACGCCGCGTCACTCTGACGTGGCGCCGACGTCACGTGATTCCCCACGGGGTCGCTTCCGGGATCCTCGTTCGGCCCAAAAGGAACTTTTGGCCAGCTTGGGGGTGTCAGGAGGCCCCCCCAAGCTGGCCAAAAGTTCCTTTTGGGCCGAACGAGGGTGCCGGAGGGAACTCGCGGGGAATCACGTGACGCCGCTTCACTCCGACGTGATGCCGACGTCACGTGCTCCTTGCAAAGTTGGTCAGAAATGGCGTCCTGACCCCTCTGGACCACCAGGGAGTTGTGGTAAGTCTTGGGGGGGGGGATTAAGGAGGGTGAGGGGTTTAAATTTTTATTTGCACATATGGACATATACTCAACTCATTGAATTCTGTTTATGTCCATATTGACCGCAAATGGGACCCCCTTTGGACATATGGACATATGAACTTAAACCTTTGCTCTGCACATCCCTAATGTCCATCCCTAGAGAATATATGTAAATAAAAAAGAAATACAATAAATACATTTATGACAGCATGATGGACTCTAAACCAGGGTACTATCATGATAGGGTGAGAGAACATTGTAGAAATCTCATCTTTGTGAGACTTTTCTCACTTCAAATGACGTCAAATCTTCACTGAGGTATACTGTGCTGCTCGTATGTCTCACTCTGAATTAAAACTAGCCCCTAAATGCTAAACCACCAGCAAAACCTCACCTCGAGTTATTAGCTGGCCATCCTATAGTGACATAAATATTTGAATACTGGGAAGACCTTCCCAGAGGCTCCTCCTCTCTCCCTCCCTTCTTTCCCCCAAGCCCAAAAATGGCTAAACTGCAACTTGCAACTTCTATCATAAATTGCATTACTACCATTTCAGGCATTTCACACAGCTTAATACCAGGCAAAAAGACATAGTTATTTCCAGCATCAAAAGCTAGGGATGTGCAATCATTTAGGACATTTAGGAAAACCAAACTGAAATTTCAGGAAAATTCAGTTTTCAGGTTAGTGCACACTAATGTTAACGTGCACTAACGGGAATTAGTGTGCGCTATCATGCGGCTACGCGTGTATCTTATAAAATCTGGCGTACTTTTGTTCGCGCCGGTTGCGCAAACAAAAGTACGCGCGCACGTACTTACTTAAGATCTACCTCTATATCAGACCCATCATCAGCCTATTTTTTTTAAATAGATAAGAAGTATCACATAACTCTTTCTTCATTTGTAATATTTTTTAGTCGATGCAGAAAACAAATAGAAAGTCAGAACTCTTTCTCAACCGTTGAGACATACAGAAGGCAATAATGAATGCCCTTTCCACAGGCAATATACAGTTTATCCTCAGAAATGGGCTTTTTGATTATTGACATAGGGTTTTTCATCAAAATGCATTAGGGCGTTAAGGGCCTAACATAAGCGTTATTTTCGCATTTTATGATGCATATACAAATTCTGAAAATTTAGTCAAAGGGGAGGAATTGGGCAGGGTTTATGAAAATGAGGGATGTTTAACATTGCGTGCAATAGCATAACACATGCTTACGCACATTTTAATGCTGGAAATAACTATACCTTTTTTCCTGACGTTAAGCTGTGCAATATGCCTGAAACGGGATTTGTGATATTTTATCATGAATCCTGTTTCAGGAAGAGAGAAAGAGAGAGAAAAAGAGACAGCATCTCTGGAGTTTTTTTATTGAAATAATGAAAGCGATGAGGTAGATCTTAAATAAGTACGTGCGCGCGTACTTTTGTTCGCGCAACTGGCACGAACAAAAGTACGCCGGATTTTATAAGATACGCGTGTATCTTATAAAATCCGGGGTCGGCGCGCGCAAGGCTGCGCAAAATCGGCAGCCTGCATGCGCCGAGTCGCACAGCCTGCCTCCGTTCCCTCCGAGGCCGCTCCGAAATCGGAGCGGCCTCGGAGGGAACTTTCCTTCCACGTCCCCCCATATACCCCTCCCTTCCCCTATCTACCACAACCCCAAGCCCTACCTAAATCCCCCCCTATCTTTGTTGTGCAAGTTACGCCGCCTCGGTATCCCCCGGCACAGGCCGCAGTGCTGGGGGACTCAGGACATCTTCCTGGCCCGCCGCCAAACCGTCACCATCCCCCGGACACGCCCCCTCCCATCCCTTTTACGAAGCCCGGGACTTACGCACGTCCCGGGGCTTTGCGTGCACTGGCGGCCTATGCAAAATAGGTGCACCGGTGCACGAGTACCCTGCACGCGTAAATCCGGCAGGATTTACGCGTGCAGGGCTTTTAAAATCTAGCCCAAAACTATCCAAAGTTTTACTTTGATTATTTCAGCAAACCTACAGAGGGAAAACTACTTTCAGAATTTGCATAGACTGTGGGTAGTTTGACTCTCTATCCTTGTATGTTTAGGCATGTTTATGGACCTTTATTTTCAGTTTTTGTTTTATTTTTTCCTGACGATTTCAAGGATATAACAAAAAATTAGAGGCAAAGTTACTTTTCCAGTGTTTTTTGTCGGCTATAATAAAATACATTTTCTACTGATTTTTTTGCTATAATATTGAAATTCCCAGGAAAATAAAATAGAAACTGAAAATGAAGGTCCCTAGGCATGTTATATTTTGTGAAATATTTAAATTATTAATTTTTTTTGTAAAATATTTATTGTTACTTCACAAAAACTATCTATATAATTTTTATTTTAATGTTATTTTACATTTTATATGGTTACAAGCCGTTAAGCCCGTTAAACGGGCTACATTACATTTTGTTTTCAGTCCATTTTCTAACACAGCACCCTTCTACACTTTTTCTCCCTCTCTCCCCTTCCCCTCGTTCACTCCTCCCCTTTCCTCCACTCAGTCTTACTCACCCTCTGTCTCCCACTGCCTTCTTCCCCTCACTCTCACCTCCCTCCCCTTCCCTCAGTCACTCCCACCTCTCTCCCCTTCCCTCAGTCACTCCCCACCCTCTCTCAATCCCATCCCCTCCCCCTCAGCCCTCCTCCACTCCCTTTTTCTCTGCTCCACAACTTCTTACCTTTCTACTTACTCACATCCCTGTCTCTCACCTCTCCCTCATTCTCCCTCTCCCCCTTCCACTTACTCACATCCCTGTCTCTCACCTCTCCCTCATTCTCCCTCTCCCCCTTCCACTTACATCCCTGACTCTCACCTCTCCCTCATTCTCCCTCTCCCCTCACTCTTCCCCACCCCCTCCCACACACTCACCCACTCCTCCCTCCCTCTCACTCAGTCCCTCCCTCTCACTCAGTCCCTCCCCCCCAGTCCCTCCCCCTCACTCAGTCCCTCCCTCCCTCCCTCCCACTCAGTCACTCCCTCCCACTCTCTCACTCCCTCCCTCCCACTCAGTCCATCCCTCCCTCTCTCTCTCTCCTCCCGCCGCTACCCGGCGCCATGTTTTTTTTTTTCCTGACGCCGCCTAAGACCGACGTGCTCACCCGCACATGCGCAGTAGAGCTGCTCTCTACTGCGCATTTGCGGCACGTCGGTCAAGCGTCGTTTATCTAGTTAGATGTTGCATTATTGTATTGTATTGTTTTATTTTTATGGATATGTTATAATTGTTATTATATTATTATGCTGTAATTTGCCTTGGGCATTTTGTATGGGAAGGTGAGAAATAAAATGAGATGATGATGATTAAACTATCTTCTGTTGATGGAAAATCATCCTAGAATTTACATATTTTTTCACAGGACAATAGGTATCCAAAATTAAATTTTTATTTGCTTGTCACAAAGTCTCACATTTTTCTTAATTCTTCTTTAAAATATTTTACATTTCTTTGAATAGAGGATGTGAACTGGTGAAAATGGGGAGAACCTGAATAATTTTGGTAAGTACTACTGAAACAATAAATGAATCATTTAAATATTGGGACTGCTTTGGTTGAAAATGTATTTTGATACAGAATGACTTTTCAAGAAATTAGTGATTGTTTGCTGTAAAGACTATTTTTATTGGAGCTGAAAGTGTGCTTTTTTCATATTCATATTTTTTTTCTTAGCAAGTATAAAATGAAACTATAGAGTCAGTCTCTGTATATACCAAATCCTTTTTATCATAAGAATCCTTGGTTTACTCTCTATACGCTACACTGCTGTAAACTGTTGATGATGCATGGCATTGCTGAGGGTCTGTCTTGAGATGTCATGGCAACCTGCCCCCTGTGAACGGGACACTACAGAGAGCTATTAGTTTACACCAGTACTGTCAGCCTTGTACAAATTTCATGCAGCATTCAACTCTGATCTAACAAATCTTTACAGAAAACACATTTGTTGGACTATAGATCATTTATTGCAGAAAGGAATCATTGTACAATCAAATGTTAGAAAAATTACATAAAGTAAAAAAGATATATATAAACTCTGACAAGAATTTATCTAAGTAATGAATTATGCTTGAGTTTTTATTTGTGAAATGTTATACTCCATTTGCAATTAATATTTATGCAATTTTTTATATATTATTTTCTAGGTCAGTGTTTCTAAAGACAGTCCTAGATTACTCCCTAACCAATTTGGTTTTCACAATATCTGTAAAGAATGTGCATGAAATAAATTTGCATGCACTGCCTCCATTGCATAAAAATCTCTTCTGCATATTTATTGTGAATACTTTAAACCAGTCAGGCTAGAGCATATTCCAGAAGCATTGTTCTAGATATTCTATGGTAGGAACCAGGAACATCTAGGGCCGGATTTTAATACCTACGCGTGAGTGTACATTTGTGCGCACAAATGTACGCACCGGGTTGTGGGCGTACAATTTGTGCGCACCGGGTTGTGCGCACAAAATTGGGCGTACATTTGTGCGCACCGGGTTGTGCGCACAAATGTACGCCCAATTTTATAACATGGGCATGGCTAAAATCCGGGATTAGTGCATGCAAGGGGGTGCACAATAGTGCACCTTGCACGCCAAACCCTTGGGGAACCCTGCTGGCTTTCTCTGTTCCCTCCAAGGCCGCTCTGAAATCGGAGCGGCCTTGGAGGGAACTTTCCTTCCACCCCCCATGTTCCCCTCCCTTCCCCTACCTAACCTACCCACCAGCCCTACCTAAAACCTCCTAACATTTATTTTATAAGTTGTGCCTGCCTCTGGGCAGGCGTAGGTTACGTGCGCCGGCCGACAGCCGGCCTGCAATCCCGGGCCCAGCGGCAAATGGCAAATTGCCGCTGTGCCTGGAGGCTCCAGCCCCAACCCCACCCATGCCCCACCCCTTTTTTCAAGCCCCGGGACTTATACGCATCCCGGGGGCTTTATGCGTGCCTCTGGACCTTTTGAAAATAGGCCTGGCACGCATAACCCCCCCTATGCGTGTAAATCTTCCTGGATTTACGCTCATAGGGCTTTGAAAATCTGCCCCCTAGTGATTACTTAAAGACACACAGAAAAGCTGGTTTTATATATTCCTGAAGTTTTTGTCCAAAATATAACACGTTTCATTCTTTTCTCCTCAGAAGCTTACCAAATGACTTCAGAAAATGGGAATTCAAGATGGTGGCATGACAACATTCACCACTATAAGCCTTAGTTTTATGGCTGGACCTTTTTTCCTATTATTGTTTTCCACAGACTTTTGATTATTACAATGGTTAAAAAATAGAAGATATTTTGCCCAGCCTTCATTGGTAACTGGTCTTAGATGTGGTGCTTCTAGATGTTGCAGGTAAGTTATCCTTGAAGTGAAGTGGGTGAGGTTGCAGGAAGCTGTGTCTCTACTTGACTCAGACTTGACTTAATCCTTTAGCCCTGCTTTGAGAATACCTGTACTGGGTCCAGCAGCCACTAGATGTTCCAGACTGCAGCAAGAGTCTTTGCATTTGGGTGATGCTGATGGTGTTCTCTCTATCACAGAGAATGTACCCCTGGAACAGAGCCTGGTGTTAGCATCTTCTGGGGTGAACAAAGATGGGCTTAGAGGATTAAGGAAACTGGAGGATAGCATTGAAGTTGGAGTTGGAAAGCTCAGTCTGCAAAAACAAGTACTGAGGTTCCCTTCTGGGACTGAGCAGTGTGCTGAGTTCCATTTGCAGGTCTTCCCTGTTTTTTTTCTTTTTTTACTAGAATCTGCTAGGCAATTGAAGGTCTTAGGAGAGTTGTTACATCCCAAATTGCATTAATGGTTAGGAAAAATGTAAACATAGAGCAAAAACGTAAAGAATTTAAGAGCTTTAAAGAAGAAGTTGAAAATCATCTTTTGGATCTTACAACTAAATTTGATCAAATGACTGTAGTACAATGAAGGACATTGTCTGTTTATTAGCTAAGTTGGAAAACACTAATAATTCCTTAATAATATAGAACTTACAGTTTATTAATTTTCCTATGTTGCCCAAGATATTGGCTAAAGAGATAATCCATAGATATATGGTGGAAGTTCTTCATATTCCATCTCAACCTTTCTCACAAATTGCATGGGCATATTGGGGTAGATTTTAAAAGCCCTACGCGCGTAAATCCATACAATTTATGTGTGTAGGTGGGATTACGTGTGCCGGGCTTATTTTACAAAGGCCCAGCAACACGTATAAAGCCCAGGATCGAGTCTAAGTCCTGGGGCTTTGGGAAAGGGGTGGAAAGGGGCAGGGCCAGAGGCCTCCGGCACAGCGGCCATTTGCCACTGTGTCAGAAAATCGAGTGCTGGCCGGGTGCCTAGGGAGCTAGTTGCTCCTGCCTAGGGGCAGGAGCAACTAGCTCCTGCCCCTAGGCAGGAGCAGAAGGTAAAATATTTTTTTGGGGGGGATTAGGATAGGGAAAGGAGGTGGTTTGGTTAGGGGAAAGGGAGGTTCCCTCTCAGGCCGCTCTGAAATCGGAGCAACCTGGGGAAGGCTGCAGGCACCGGCGTGCACCCCATTGCATGCACCAACCCCGATTTTATAACATGCATGTTATAAAATTGGGCATCCATGTGCATGCACCAGGTAGAGCACTGACATGGACACCTAAGTGTAACTTTATAAAATCTACCCCATTAGAGGATAATCTGAATATATTAATCTTTCTAGAGTCCACCAATACTGTACTGTTACAATTTCAACTGCTATGTAGCCTTATCATACCCTGACACCTCCCCAGCAGAGGTCTCCTCAAGGATCCATTGTACTGGGGAGAGAGAGAGAGAGAGAGAGAACTTTGTTATAGTGCCTCCTCCCTAGACAGGTCTCTCCGCGGTGTCCGGGCTCCTCCCCGGCTGCCTTCTCCCCCGTGCAGCGGGGCCGACCCACCGCGAGCTCTCCCTCGCGGCCGGGAACCCCGCTGTCCTTCCGGGCTCTCCCCGACGTGCCTCTGCCTTCCCGGGGTCCTCAGCCAGCAGGGAGGGCGTCCCTGCCGGTGCCCGTGCTGCAGTCCGGGTCCTCTGCCGGCAGGGAGGCCGTCCCTGCCGGTGCCTGCAGCCTATTCAGTCTCTACAGCCCTGCAGCCAGCCTTACCTTCTCTCCTGCTTCTGACTTCACGGCTGGAAGCCGCTCCAGCAGCCTGCCACTTCTCCAGCTTCAGAGCAGGTCTGCCCCCATGCTTGCCTGGCTTCCATGGGTCCTCCACGTGGCTGAGGACGCCACCAGCTTCCAGCACCAGCTCTCCAGCTTCCTTAGGGCGCGAGCGCGTGCCTCTCTGCTCCTCTTCAAGGGTCAGCCAGGTGTGTCCCCATGCTGACCCCTCCCTGGGCGTTGTCCACTTCAGCGCTACTAAAGGGCTCTGCATTCAGTCTGACTTTGCCTTCGCAATGAGTTGGTCACTCCTGAGATCCTCGTTCCAGGAGCTGCCTTGTGTTCCAGCCTTCGGCAAGGTCCAGTGTTCCATGTTTTCTGTCAGAGCTTCTTGTCCAGTTGTTCCAGTCCTGATGTTTCCAGTTGTTCCAGTCCTGATGTTTGCTTGTTCCTGTTCCTGCCTTGAGGTCTGATTCCTAATCCGGTATCCATGGTCCAGCCCAGATATTACAAGCCTTGTACCTTGATCCTGAAACTCGCCTGAAAGCTAAGTACCTTGCTCGAATCTCTTGAAAGCTAGCACCTTGATCCTGTGTCTTCCAAATGCCCTGGTACCTCGCGGCAAGCCACGCCGTGGTCCGTGACCAGCCCTCGGGGCGGGCTGATTAGGGCCATCTGTGATGCAAGCCATGTACCTCGTTTCTAACTCTCTGAGAAGTCCTTGTTCCTGACCCTGTTACCTGCCTTGGCTGCCGGTGTGCAGCAATCCTGCCTTGGCTGCCGGTGTGCAGCAATCCTGCTTTGGCTGCCGGTGTGCAGCAATCCTACCTTGGCTGCCGGTGTGCAGCAAACCTGCTTCTTCCCTGTTGCCTTGATGTCGGTGCCTGATCCAGTTCCTAATCCAGTCCCAGATGTTCTGCCCTTTGTCTTTGTCTGGCTCCTGAGCCTTCTGGCCTGTTGGGCCCTGGAGTGGCCAACAGGTGGGATTCGTCCCTGTGCTTTGGAGCTTCCCTTCCTGCCAGCTGACGGGGCTTCGGATGTCAGTATCCCAGCATCGGAGTTCGATTCGCATGGATCTCTCCTGCATTCTCCTGTTCTCAGCGTGGTCCGTGACCTGCCCTCCAAGGCAGTGTTGGGGACGCGTGGGACAGGGTGGCCCTTGAATCAGTCCCAGGAGTGGTCTGAGCGGGGTGCCCTGAGGGACAGTGCTCATGTTTTCCTTTAGCCCTTGTTCCTGAGTCTACCTCTGCATCTTCACTACCTCGCCTCTGAATCTACCTCTGCACCTCCAGTACCTTGCTTCTGAGTCTACGTTAGCACGCCCAGTATCTTGTCTCTGAGTCTTCATCTGCACTCCCAGTTCCCTGCTTCTGAGCCTACGTCTGCACTTCCAGTACCCTGCTTCTGAGTCTCGTCTGAATCTATGTTCCAGTCTTCGCTGTCCTGGCCTCCGTCTGGCCTGCCGCTTCGTGCCATACCCTGCGGCAGGTCCGAAAGGGCTGGGAACGGTCGGAGGACTGTTCAGAAGACCAACATTGCGTTGTTGGGTCTTCCAAAGCATGCAGGTCCGGAGGAGGGCCTGTCGCCTGGTCATCACTCCAGTCTTGCTTCCGTCCTACCCATGCTCGGGCATGCCACGCCTCCCGCGGCCCTCTTCGGAATCCTCTGGGGTCGAGCCGCGGCCCAAGGACACACCTCTCTCAGGAAGTGGGATCGCTCTCCGAGCACTCCGCAACAGACGATGCAGTATTTGCATTGAATTTCTTTTTTCATTGTGTGGCAGACCACCCTGGCCTAGCCACCAGATTTTGCTGTCCTTGTATGGAGGACCTTAATATCATGAGCTATCCATTCCCCTCAGTCCCTCTCACCTAGAGGGTCTGGATTGGATGCTTAAACACTATTTAGCCAAGCCATTATAGGACACTTTGGGATCCGTTTGAGGAAACCTTTGAATAGTAAGGATATTTAGGTTTTATACTCTGGTAAGGCCTCCCATCTTTACACAAATGCAGTTTCATTTAGAAGAGATACCTTATCATGCTTTCCCTATCAGAGGATCCTTCTCCCACTAATTTACAGAAGAGACAGATTTTTATACCTGATACCCTTTTGGGGCAAAAGGGCTCTCACCAGGACATCAAAGATCTGTGCGCCTACTTTATTTATTTATTTCAAGTTTTTATATACCGGTATTCGTTTTCACTTCATATCGGTTTACACAGAACAGTTTAACAAAAAGAAGAGATACATAGGACCAGAAGAGTTAACATAAGGGCAAGAAGATTAAGATAGGTAACAGCATTATAATATAATTCGAACAGGGTTGTAATATTTACTTTGAATCCTAGGCAGGCAAACATAAGAACATAAGAAAATGCCATACTGGGTCAGACCAAGGGTCCATCAAGCCCAGCATCCTGTTTCCAACAGTGGCCAATCCAGGCCATAAGAACCTGGCAAGTACCCAAAAACTAAGTCTATTCCATGTAACCATTGCTAATGGCAGTGGCTATTCTCTAAGTGAACTTAATAGCAGATTATATACCTGGAAAAATTTATGATGGTTAGGAAACTATGCCGGGTAGTAACCCTACTACCAGGGTATGTTCTGAAATGGGCCCTCTCCTGGATGGAACAAGAACCAGAAATAACCTGGAGCATATTTCTTCAAGACTTAGAAAAATGTTTTCTGATCCACATCAAAAACAAACTGCTGAGAGATGCTTTATATGCCTGTGGCAAGTGATAGGCTTTGTTCTTTCATATGTTTCTCACTTCTACCATTTCCAAACAGACATGGAATGGAGTGAAAAACCTTTCTGGCATCTATTCCACCTGGGTCTAACAGAAAATATAAAAAATTTATTGAACTGAATTTAACCTCTTTCCTGGCTGGATGGCCTGATTAATAGGGATGTGCAGAGGGACACCATATGTTGCATTCGGGATTCGTATTCGTCGGGGGCAGATACGTTGCATTCGGCAAGGGGGCCCCCCGAATACGTTTATACGTTAATTCTTATTCGTTTCCTAGCTAAAATTAAATTAACTACAACCCCCCACCCTCCTGACCCCCCCAAGACTTACCAAAACTCCCTGGTAGTCCAGCAGGGGGTCCAGGAGCCATCTCTTGCACTTACAGCCTCGGCTGCCGGTATTCAAAATGGCGCCGATAGCTTTGACCTACTATGTCACAGCGGCTACGGGTGCCATTGGTCAGCCCCTGTCACATGGTAGGAGCAATGGATGGCCGGTGCCGGCACCGGTAGCCCCTGTGACATAGTAGGTCAAAGGCTATCAGCGCCTTTTTGAATACTGGCAGCTGAGGGTGTGAGTGCAGGAGATGGCTCCCGCCCCCCCCCCCCCCCCCCCGCTGGACCACCAGGGAGTTTTGGTAAGTTTGGGGGGGGTTAGGAGGGTGGGGGGTTTGTTTAAATTGGCTCCTTTAGATGGCTGAATAATTCGGCGAAGATTTGTTGTATTCGTGGGGAATCGTGATAAGTTTCGCTTCCCCACAAATAAAACAAATATGGCCCTATATGTTGCAGATTTCCAATTCGTAGGGAACAAATGCACACCTCTGCTGATTAACATCTGTAACTGAATAGACACATGCCTGGGTGAATATCAAGGGGTACAAAGAGGGATATTTAGATGGTCACATCCCCATTTTTACTGAATTACTTTCTTACAACCAATGAACAAGGCATTTCTGAGATTATGAAAGCCTGCACAGCCCCGTCATAGCAGCCACATTCAGGGGACAATGCTCAATGACCTCTACCATGACCTTGCTCCGGCTACCTATGTTATGGGGATTTGGGACAATTTAAGGTCCAATACCAAATTGCAAAATAGCCTTATGAAGTAACATGCCACCCCATTGTAATGGAATCATTTCTGACTACTGTGGCTGAGGATGAATGTAGAGGTTAGGCTGTATAGATTCAGAGTTCTCATCCAGACACAGACTAGTTTAAGGCCATAGACCAACCTCTGTGAGAACTCATATTTACTGTTTTTTGCATTGTAAAATGCTTATGAACAGGCAAGAATCTGAGAACTGTAGAGCTGCTAGTTCTCTGGTGAGAAAATAAGAAATTAACTGATAAAAATGTCCGAGAGAGTAAAAGCCACACAGATGTGCCTGAATTTGATAAGAACAAAGAGGGAAGGAACACTGCTGCTCTCCAAAGATTTTAGTGTATAAGAAGAAATAACAGTGAGAGAGAGAAAGAGCACACTTTTGAAAGTGATAGCACAAAATGATCCTTTGGAAACATGTATGATTTATATATATGTAGCAATTCTTATCTGCAACTAATTTTTCTGTATGATCTGATTTTATTGTTGTATCCTCTTATTGCTGAAATAAACTTACTTTCCTAAATACCTGGACCCTTGATATACTAAATCAAATTTTTATGTGGTTATATTTGTGCGGGGAATAAGCTCCTGGTTTCAAGCTCCCAGGTATAATTCCAGTAATTGTGTGTGTTTACATTGGGTAAGCCCCTGAGGCAGTCCTGTGTGCATGCAGGTGACAAGCCCCTCGGTTAACTCCCAGTGTAGACCCCAGTGAGATTAGCCCCCAGGTCAGAGTCCCTAGGAAGAATGCCAGTATGCACAGTTTGAACTCAGAACACCTATGTAGAGGGATTTTAAGCTATTATAAAACCAAAGAGGTCCCAGAAATAATGGTACAGGATTGAGTGGGTTGCCTACATAATGCAGTCTCAAGTAGTGAAGGTCAGATAGAAAGACCACATCCGAAGGACTCAATTAGTGGAATAAAGTTAGAAAAGCTATATGATGGAAATGGGGGAAATAGTGAGGCCTCTTATATCCAAACTAGAGATGCTAGAACATAAGAACATAAGAACATAAGAAAATGCCATACTGGGTCAGACCAAGGGTCCATCAAGCCCAGCATCCTGTTTCCAACAGTGGCCAATCCAGGCCATAAGAACCTGGCAAGTACCCAAAAACTAAGTCTATTCCATGTAACCATTGCTAATGGCAGTGGCTATTCTCTAAGTGAACTTAATAGCAGGTAATGGACTTCTCCTCCAAGAACTTATCCAATCCTTTTTTAAACACAGCTATACTAACTGCACGAACCACATTCTCTGGCAACAAATTCCAGAGTTTAATTGTGAGTTGAGTAAAAAGAACTTTCTCCGATTAGTTTTAAATGTGCCCCATGCTAACTTCATGGAGTGTCCCCTAGTCTTTCTACTATCCGAAAGAGTAAATAACCGATTCACATCTACCCGTTCTAGACCTCTCATGATTTTAAACACTTCTATCATATCCCCCCTCAGTCGTCTCTTCTCCAAGCTGAAAAGTCCTAACCTCTTTAGTCTTTCCTCATAGGGGAGTTGTTCCATTCCCCTTATCATTTTGGTAGCCCTTCTCTGTACCTTCTCCATCGCAATTATATCTTTTTTGAGATGCGGCGACCAGAATTGTACACAGTATTCAAGGTGCGGTCTCACCATGGAGCGATACAGAGGCATTATGACATTTTCCGTTTTATTCATCATTCCTTTTCTAATAATTCCCAACATTCTGTTTGCTTTTTTGACTGCCGCAGCACACTGAACCGACGATTTCAATGTGTTATCCACTATGACACCTAGATCTCTTTCTTGGGTTGTAGCACCTAATATGGAACCCAACATCGTGTAATTATAGCATGGGTTATTTTTCCCTATATGCATCACCTTGCACTTATCCACATTAAATTTCATCTGCCATTTGGATGCCCAATTTTCCAGTCTCACAAGGTCTTCCTGCAATTTATCACAATCTGCTTGTGATTTAACTACTCTGAACAATTTTGTGTCATCTGCAAATTTGATTATCTCACTCGTCGTATTTCTTTCCAGATCATTTATAAATATATTGAACAGTAAGGGTCCCAATACAGATCCCTGAGGCACTCCACTGTCCACTCCCTTCCACTGAGAAAATTGCCCATTTAATCCTACTCTCTGTTTCCTGTCTTTTAGCCAGTTTGCAATCCACGAAAGGACATCGCCACCTATCCCATGACTTTTTACTTTTCCTAGAAGCCTCTCATGAGGAACTTTGTCAAACGCCTTCTGAAAATCCAAGTATACTATATCTACCGGTTCACCTTTATCCACATGTTTATTAACTCCTTCAAAAAAGTGAAGCAGATTTGTGAGGCAAGACTTGCCCTGGGTAAAGCCATGCTGACTTTGTTCCATTAAACCATGTCTTTCTATATGTTCTGAGATTTTGATGTTTAGAACACTTTCCACTATTTTTCCTGGCACTGGTCAGGCTAACCGGTCTGTAGTTTCCCGGATTGCCCCTGGAGCCCTTTTTAAATATTGGGGTTACATTTGCTATACTCCAGTCTTCAGGTACAATGGATGATTTTAATGATAAGTTACAAATTTTTACTAATAGGTCTGAAATTTCATTTTTTAGTTCCTTCAGAACTCTGGGGTGTATACCATCTGGTCCAGGTGATTTACTACTCTTCAGTTTGTCAATCAGGCCTACCACATCTTCTAGGTTCACCGTGATTTGATTCAATCCATCTGGACACATTAGTACTGACTGTTGTAACTCAATAGGATGAAACAGGTCTCTATAGGAAAAAAAGATCTTTATATTGTAACCTGAGGACTTCAGGAAAGGCTGCTTACAGAGCTTGAGGATACTGCAGCGGAGGCCAGGGTACCAGCAGAAAAAACTATGGATATTTTCTTTTGTAGGGGGAGCTTTCCCCTCTAAAAATGGAAGAAGACAATGACAAAGGGCTAACCTAACCATTGACAGAAAATAAAAAGTCCAGAAAAAGAGGGCTCAGAGTATGGAATCTTGGCGAGACTCCTCTGATCAATACTTCAGTGAAGATAACTTGAGATATAGAGACCCAGCATCAGAGCTGATCCTATTGAAGCTGATCCCAAATCACTTCAATTGTTCTCTATGGTCAGCGGGGCCACCAACTAGAGATGTGCAGCAGTAAAAGGATTCGGTTTGGGCTTTGTTTTCAGCCTGCCGCAGGAAATTTCATTTTTCCTGCAGTTTGGGCTTTTTTTTTTTTTTCGGAGGACCCCAATTTTAAGGTTAGTGTGTGATAACTCCCATTAGTGCATGCTAACATTTTAAAATTAGCGCTCATTAACCTGAAAACCACATTTTCCCAAAATTTCGGAAACACTTCTTTTGTTTTTCAGTTCTCCCGAATCAGGACGAATTAGACAATTTCATTGAAATTGTCTAATTTGTGAAAAAAGAATGCACATCCCTACCACCAACACATCCCTCCATGGCAATGATTGCTAAGGCTTACACATCTCAAAAAAGATATAATTGCACTGGAGAAAGTACAGAGAAAGGTGACCAAAATGATAAAGGGGATGGAGTAGCTGCCCTTTGAAGAAAGGCTAAGGAGGTTAGGGCTGTTCAGCTTGGAGAAGAGACAGCTGAGGGGGGATATGATAGAGGTATTTAAAATTGGTTATTTACTCTTTCAGATAACAGAAGGACTAGAGGGCACTACATGAAGTTAGCAAGTAGCACATTTAAAACTAATCAGAGAAAATTATTTTTCACTTAATGCAAAATTAAGCTCTGGAATTTGTTGCCAGAGTATGTGGTTAGTGCAGTTAGTGTAGCTGGGTTTAAAAAAAGTTTAGATAGGTTCTTGGAGAAGAGGTCCATTGACTACTATTGATCGGGTTGACTTGAGGAATTGCCACTGCTATTGCTGGCATCAGTAGCATGGGATCTACTTTGTGTTCGGGTACTTGCAGCCTGGATTGGCCACTATTGGAAACAAGATGCTGGGCTTGACAGACCCTTGGTCTGACCCAGTATGGCAATTTCTTATGTTCTTATGAATAAAGAGAAAGAAACTGACTCTAATTTAACTGTAATCCGCAAATAGTAACTTCCTCTGCTGTAGAAAGGCTTGTGGAGGTGAGAGGTTGAGTATAAAGGCTTGATATGAAAAGAAGCAATGTTGATCTCTAAGGGATAGCACTTAAAGGTGCCCAGCGGCTCCCTTGGGGAATTCAGTAAGGACCCTAAGAATGTTAGGCTAAAGCCCTCTGGGATGAGTTACATTTATGAAGGAAAGATGGGGGAGCAGTAGTGCTGTTAGTTTCCAGGCATTGTCGGCTGGGATATACCCAGAGGCTTATTGGCCAAAAGGTAGACCCACCATTGTGGCTCAACTATTTTAAGTTTGAGCCACAGAGAGTTCTCTGCTGACACAATTTTATTCTCTATTTTTAGAGCTGGGTCTGAACAGGTCTATACTGAATGCTCACAAGCTGTTTGGTTTTCACTCATGGTTTGCCTGGTAAGGAAAGCCTTTTGACTACTTTGTTTACTCTCCTGCATTATTGTAAGATAGGAGGCACTGCTTATGTTTATGTTCTTTTCATTAGGACTGCTGATGAAGTATGCCTATTGTGCCTGTGTCTTAAATCAGACCCTGACAGGTGCATGCTGGTATCTAGTACCTACATCTTTTCTACTGACTGTTCACTTGCCCCTTGTCTCTCAAACCTTTAAACTGCTGGTTCTGAGTGTCCTCAATGGCAGTGCAACACCATATTTGAAGAATATAGATGAGGGGAGCATGGTACTTCAATGCCAGCCATGGGGAGGGGGTTCTTGCTCTGGGGTAAACTCTGCAGGCGACAGAAAGAACTGGAGCAGAGTTCGCTTTAATGTCAGCTGACCAGCATGCAGGTATATCTTCTAGGTTAGCAGTGTGGGATATGGGTCTTGGAGCATGCACAATGCTGCCAATCCCCGTGATTCCCAACTCTTTTTACTGACACCCTTCCTGTCTCAAAGCAGAAGCATGGATAAGAGGAGTAGAAGGGGGACAATGGGAATTGGAGAGCTCTGATTCCTCACTGACTATACTGTTGGATCTACAGGAAGATGAGGGAGAAGAGTAATGGAAAAGCGGAGGGGGAGAAAGAGCGATGGGAAGGGGAGAATAAAGATGACTAAAGAAGGAGAGAAAAATGGCACAGAGTGCAATGGAAAAGAGGGAGAGGAAATCACGAGGGAGAAATAGATGGAATAGTGAAGTAGTGAAATGGTGAAAGAAAGTCATTGTAAGAAGGGAGGAGGTGAGGTTTGGAAGTATAGGGGAGGGGAAAGGTGAGAAGAACAGAGGAAAGAGTTCTGGGAGGGGAGGGTGTGAACGGGAGAAAGGAGATAGATGTGGAACAGAGAGGGGGGATATGGAAGAGGAAGATGAGAGAGGGATGAAGGAGGGGTGGGCAAATATGAGTAGGAGGAGGTGAAATGGGAGAGGAAAGAGAAGATGAAAGAAAGATGAAGGAGGGTATTATGGAGAAGAAAGATGAGAGGAAGGGAAAAGGTGAATAATGTGTGATAAGAACAGAAGGAGATCACAAATATGTGAAGTGGGGGTCAGTGCATGAGTAAGAGAGGAGCAAGAATTGTACATGAGAGAGGGAGGGTAAGGTAGAGAAGTATGGATGAGTACAGTTCAGATAAAAGGAAACAAGAATTAAAAAGAACAAAAGAAATGGTATCTCAGGAAATCATAAGCAAAAAAAGAGGGATGACAGCAAGATGGGAAAAATCTTGTGGGAAGGCTGAAAGAATGGGCAACAGAATAAGGAAATTTAAAAATCAAAGGGGAGAGAAGAAATATGGAAATAGGAAAAATGATGACATCCAATTTTGTGTTCCTATTAGAGGTTTATATACCGATGCATTGCAAAAGGTTTCTTCTTGTTTACTGCATTTACAATCTTGGCTAACTAAGAAAAAGCTAGAGATAAATATGATGAAAACTGATATATTTCTGTCTGATAAATGCCCCAAATTTTAGCTATCGAAAATTCTAGTGTATCGATGTCCCAGGAAGTTCGTAACCTGGGTAACATTCTTGATACTAAACTGTCATTTTGGCCACAAATTAAACAGGTTTTGCGATCTTCTTATTATAAGCCACAAATGTTTCACCGCCTGCATCAAATTTTAAATGAAAGTGATCTGAAGACAGTGATACATTCCAGTCTTAAATCAGACCCTGACAGGTGCATGCTGGTATCTAGTACCTACATCTTTTCTACTGGCTGTTCACTTGCCCTTTGTCTCTCAAACCTTTAAAGTGCTGGTTCTGCGTCGACAGTCGACTATTGTAATATACTATATATTGATTTGCCTCTTTACACAATATGCACACTCCGATGTATTCAAAACTCTGCAGCACGAATTGTGGCGGGAATTTCAATCTTCCAACATATAAAACCTTACTTCTTAAAGTATCACTGGTTACCCATTATCTGGAGAGTTAAATTTAAGATTCCTCTCCTGGTATTTAAGGGCATTAATGGCCTGGTCTCAAATTGTTTTAATTCTGCTTTGAAACTATACCAACCTACTAGGACTTTAAGATAAATAATGGCAGAAGAGAGAAAGGGTCAACATCATCTTGGAGGGGGCTGGGTAAGGGGTTTTGTTCACTTCACCACCACCCCCACCCCATTATCATTCTTGTAGAAGAGAGATTTTATTTTAAGGCCCAAAATGTCTAGACTACAAAGGAAGAAAAAAACCCATTTTAATTTTAATTTTAATTTAGTGATTGGGATATGTTGGCGTGAGAAACGTGCATCTCTGATATCTTTGTATTTTATATAATATAGGAGGATATACATTTCTATTTCTATTTCTTCAGTGCTGCCCTGCTTGCAAAATCTGGATTCTTGGGATTTTCATATCAATTTTTGTCTGCTCATTTCTATTTCTAATGGTAGTAAATTATTCTATATATGGTGAGGGACTGTCTGTGATCTGTGCATGTCTGAAGTATGATAGTCCCGCTTATTTTGATTTTCCAATATTTTGGTGTTCTAGAGACTGGTATAATATTTGCAATTCAGCTTTTTCATAGGCTCTGCTGCTTTTTCATAGACTCTGTGGCCAATTGCATAGGGCAGGTCCCTGGGCAGTTATTGTGCTTCACACATCACGTCTCCCAAACCCTAAGGAGAGTTCAGCATCTGTGTACCAGCATTTTGTTTTTCTAGGGAAAAAGTGCTGAATAGAATTCTTTAGAAATGTAAAATCTCTTAAGGATTGCCTGGTTGCTCAGTGATAATGTTGTTCTTTGCTATGTTAAGAGTTGATTTTGATTTTCAGGACAGATTTTTCCTCCTTGGATTGAGAATATTGCAGATGTAGTGTTCACAGTACTTTGGAAAGGAATTTCAGGTATTAAGTAACAGCAATACCTAGTGGCTAGGCTTTGTGGCAGGGTATATAAAATAGAGCAAAAACCCTGGATATTTGTCAATAGAGGCTCATGGCATAGGAAGCAAGTAGAGGTTGGTTCTGATTGAGCTGGAAGGCCAAAAGTCAGGAAAAAACAAATAGCCTGGCAACAAATGCATAAATAAATCTCCCTTTAAAAAGAAGAGGAACCAGCCAAAGACTCCTGTCTGCTACCCAGCACATAGCAGGGTGTTACAAAAGACTGATACAAAGTATGTCTTACATATCACTCTATGACAACATGCTGGCTAATTCCAAGGAGGACAAAGGGTAGGCAGTCAGAAAATGCAAAACTATTTATGTGTGCACAGGATCATTTTCTCTTATCTTTGCTGTGAGAGTATGCATATATACTAGATTAATCTAGTTTTATTGATTTTTGGGGTTGTTTTTTTTGTTTTGTTTTTTTTTTTTTTTTTGGGGGGGGAGTTGGGGTTTATGGAAAATTAGCTTCTGATAAGTTTATGTTTGTCAGTACTTCATCCACAGATCTAGACTAGGTTTTATGAAAACGCTTTATTAAACCTATTCTCAAAGGAGACTTTTCCCCTATACCACAACTGAGAGCACTGCTGGGCTCTTCTATCATAGATATACTGTATCTAACTGACATAGGAAGGCAACTTATCTTTTTACGGCAGAAATTATTTTTGTTTCTACCAACATTAATTGTGTTCAAGCACTTCCATATTAAAACAGTAAATACAATGAAATCTGCCACTTGAGACCCTGGTGTTCATTCTACCATGCTTCTGCTATGCCTTTAGCTATCTGATGGTCTATTGAATCATGATCCCTTAAAATACTGGCCATATTATATGTACATAAAGCATTTGCATTTGAATTTATCCTCCATGAATCTTGTGTTTCTATTTCTATACATTTGTTCTCATTAATAGAACGACTCAGTCTCCTGTTAGCCTTACTTTGAAATGCATTTCAGTATCTGTCAGCATGCAATGCTTTTTGTCTAATGCTGATACTTCCAGCACTGATATTCTGACTAATTTCCTCATCTTTGTAATAGAATTCAACAAATTCTCTGGTTAGTGTCTCCTGAAAATTAATAAGCACAGTGTCAGGTTAATAGATGGTTGTTCTATTTTTCCATTTCATAGGAGTGAGAGCATTTGAGCAAACTGGAACACAGTCCAAACCCCGGGTATTAGCAATGTAAGATAATTACAAAATAAACAGTGGAAATTCTGTTTTTCACAATCAAGTAATTTGAAACTGAAATTATACTTCAATCTCAATATGGAATAATGCCCCAGCAAAATATATTGATTCCAGTTAATTCTTTAATCCACAATGAGATATTCAAAGTTTTTTTTATGAATTGTGAAAAACAGAACCACATACAGAGAGCTGCAAACGGTATAATAAGTTTTTCTTCCCACAGTTACAAAATGGAAACTTATTTTCAGACACTGAACAATGTAGAGGAACAAAATATCAAATGATAGAATCCCGTGTTGTCTGGGATGTTTACTTTTATATAAAAATCATATTTTTTGTGCTGGGATATTATTGCATACATGCAGTTGATATATATATATATATTTATTTATTTATTTATTTATTTATTTAAGGTTTTTCTATACCGGCATTCATGAAAGCGTTCACATCATGCCGGTTTACATGAAACAGGGGTGTGAAGAACAAACCAAGAACATAACTAAACGTGATATATATATATATATATATATATATATATATATATATATATATATATATATATATATATATATATATATATATATATATATATATAATCCCAGAGGTCAATATTCAGTAGGTTACTCTGTAGTGATATAACCAGATAAATAAGAGTGGGCAAAACAGGCAGGGTATTTCAAATAACCTAAACTTTATTGGCTAAGTCTAAATAACCTAGTATATTTGGGTGGAATTGTATCTGGTTAAACTATCTTAGAAGGGAATTTGAATATCTGTGTTAGAGGCAATATTTGAATTGCATGGGTTGACTGAATAGCTGAGATAGTGAATCTCGGCTCCTCCTAGATAAGATTTTAGATCATGCCTGGAAAGAGCTGGCTGTCATGGTCAGAGACGTACCAAGGGTGCCTGGGTGCCAATGCATTTGTGTTGCCTCTCCCACATGCCCATCCCCCCAGCCCCCATCCTCCTTGTAGACATGCTTGTGGTCATAAAAGTCACTCTAATGCAAACCCCAGAAAAGAAATGAACTGGCAGACTGTTGTTGAGCTGCCTATGGGGTCAAAGCTTCCCTGCCTGCAGATAGGATGCCAATAGAGTTTCCTTTGTCCCTTCCCTATGTGCCACTTCAAGCAAACAAAAATATCCTCTGATAAAGAATGAGACCAAGAGTCAAGGACTGCTATGTAACATTTCTAAATTCTTCCAAACTTTTCAATTTTTCTACTTCTGACCATTAGGGAAAAAAATGAAAAAACATTCCAAATTTGTCCTTTTTTCCAGACTTGTGCACATCACTGCAGCCTCATTATAGCACACTGCCTGCCTATCCTCTCACTGAATACAGAATAACTTACCAACATTAGAAAGAGAGGAAATAGCTGATCTGGAAACCCCTGCCTACAGTATAATACCAGAGAAATAAGTAAAACTTGCATTTTCCTTGTACTGTAAATATATATATATATATATATATATATATATATATATATATATATATATACTCAGATGCACATTTCTAAAATATGATAGAAAAAAATCAAATTCTTCCCCTTCTCATCTCATTTTTCTACTTTCTCATCCCCCAGAAGTCATGCTCCACAGCCCCCTCTCCCCTCTCAAACCTCCCAACCAGGCTAATATGTAGTGCATTAATGCAAAAAGAAAAATATCACCATTTTTCATAAAATAAAATCAAGAAATGTAAATCAAACATAATAGTAAACCATATAAACAAAAAGCAGTATTTCAAAACAGGTGACAAATACAGCATCTAATAAATTAGAACAATAAGGATAAAAAAACCAACTTTAAACATTTCCAAAAAATCAATAAAATATTTCAATACAATAAAACTAAGGATAAAAAACTCACCCCTCTCCACGCCTGAGAATTTTTGATTTTCAGTCACCCTGAGATTGTTGTGGATTAATGAAGAAGACGCGGGGTGATCAAAAGAGGAGGGAACCCAGAAACTTTCTCTTCTCTCTCTCATATATACACATATGTTCATTCACACACAAACCTTTTACTCTCTCTTCTTCTTACTCCCCTCTTCCTACTTTCTCACTCCCCCTTCCCCCTTCCCCCTTCCCTCTTCCTCATTCACTTTCCCTTCCCTATCAGTCTCTCACCCACACCTCCCATTCACCACTTCCCTCTCGATCATTCACCCCTTCCGTATTAATCACTAAACCCTCCCTCCCACTCACCCCTTCCCCCTCAGTCATTCACCCCTTCCCTCTTCCACCCCCCACCTTCCAACCCCTTTTTCCCCTCTCTCATAACATAAATGTCATGCTGGGTCAGACCAAGGTCTCTCTATCAGTCTCTCTCTTCCCACAACTCAATCTCTCTCACCACCCCTCTCTCTTTTTTTCCTCCCAATACCCCATCTTCAGCTCTTTCTCCCAACCCCCAACAATCACACACACTTTTTCTTCTCCTTCATCTGCAGCAGCCACTCTCTCTCTCTCCTCCTCTGTCACAACCAATCACTCACTCATCCCTTTGTGAACAATTACTATGCTAGTTCCTTCTCATTCTGATTTTTTTATTTAACATTTAATTTGTGTTCTTTTTCTAATCAGGTATTAGCACTCTAACGACCCAATTTTAAAAGGGCCACACTCGTAAGCCATGCGTGTAACCCCCGTTACATGCTGAACTGCCAAGCCTTGCAAAAGGGGCAGGCTAGAGGCGTAGACTTGGCAGGGAGGGGTGGGCTGGGACAGCGCCATTAGCTGGGGAAGCGTGCACTGGCAGCTGGCCGGTGTGTGGAGATTACTTCTGCTCCCGGGGAGCAGTAAGTATTAAAATTAAAAAAAATTAGGGATAGGTAGGGTTAGGTTAGGGGTTAGGAAGAGGCAGGGAAGAGGTAGGAAGGGTAGGGTTAGGGATTGTAAAGTTCCCTCCCAGTCCGCTCCTTAATTTATGTTGGTTAAACATAAGTCCCTCATTGACTGGCAGGCACTCAAGCTTTCCCAGTGGGGAACCAGGTGTCAAAAGCAGTGACTTCTCTCGGTCTCACCATATCCGACCGCTGATTGCTTCAATAATAAACAGGCAGAGATGCTTCTGCTCCATGTTAGATCATGGATCCTTGTTGCTGTGGTGAGGTTGATTTAGTCTATGGGGATGGCCCTCAATGACAGCTGGTGTACCTACACAAGGAAGAGATGGTACAGGAGCTTCACCTATATCAACTCCTTTCCCCTTGGGTTGAATCCTTGGGTTCCAGGGGCAAGCAGGTTTTAGGTGAGAGTCTCTATGGAGGTGTATAGGCCAAAGTCCAGGCCCAGGCTAGGGTCAGATGCAAATGGCAAGCTAGAAGGCTCAATGCTCAATATCCAGGCAATGGTCAATGGCAGGCAGCGAAAGAAGTGGTCAAAGTCCGTGCTAGGATCAGATCCAGAAGTCAGTCTGAGGGCAGGCTTAGGTGACAGGATGAAGGACTGACACAGCAGGGCAGGCAGGGAGGCAAGGCTGGGTAAGATGAGGCAGGCACAGGATCAGGAACACAGGAGTCAGGAAGCAGCAACTCGCACTCACACAGGATGCAGGTGACTCATTGCTGAGGTGTCTGCTGGGAGTCTGCAGTGGCCTTTTATACCCAGAGTGGGTGATGTTATCAGCAGGTGACAAAGCCCATTTTCCCACCTTTGGCCCTTTAAGACTTGTCATGCATGCCTATGGAGACTGCCGGGAGGGACCGGAACATGGCAAAGAGGAGCGTTGTTGGAAAGAGCTTCTTAGCGGGGGCCTGCTTGTGCCATGCAATCTGCCCACAAGCCACTAAATGTAATACCCCATAGGTCATATAACTGTGCCATTGAGTTCCTGCTATGGAAGACTTCACCCAGGAGTCATTTCTGCCAACTTTCAGTCCCAGAAACCAAAGCCATGTCTGATAATATAAAAGAGAATCTGGAGTGTGACTACATCTGATCATCTTTGTCACCAGCAGGAGTTGTATTCTTCTTGTAGGGAAGAAGGACTGATCTCTTAGACCATGCATAGTAGGGGTGTGCATTCGGATTGACCGCATTAGTAAAACGCAACTCATATTTTTTTTTTACTTAAAAAATTGATTCGACATAAACGATCGGATTTCCCACATATCGAACATAGATATGTTCGATATGTGGGAAATCGTGATTGTTGAGCCAAAATAAAAATATAAACCCCCTCACCCTCCTTAATCCCCCCCCCCCCGACTTACCACAACTCCCTGGTGATGGAGCGAGGAGTGAGGACGCCATTTCTGCAATCCTTGGCGAGAAGCATGTGACGTCGGCGGCACGTCGAGTGACGCCGGCGTCACGTGATTCCCGGCTCGTTCGCGCCGGACGGCTCGTTCGGCCCAAAAAGAACTTTTGGCCAGCTTGGGGGGGGCCTCCTGACCCCCCCAAGCTGGCCAAAAGTTCTTTTTGGGGGGGTCAGGAGGCCCCCCCAAGCTGGCCAAAAGTTCTTTTTGGGCCGAACGAGCCGTCCGGCGCGAACGAGCCGGGAATCACGTGACGCCGCGTCACTCGACGTGCCACCGACGTCACATGCTTCTCGCCAAGGATTGCAGAAATGACGTCCTCACTCCTCGCTCGATCACCAGGGAGTTGTGGTAAGTCTGGGGGGGGGGGATTAAGGAGGGTGAGGGGGTTTAATTTTTTTTTTTGCACATATGTACATATACCCAACTCATTGGATTTTTTTTATGTCCATATTGGCCGCAAGTGGGACCCCCTTTCGGACATAAAAAATATGAACATAAAATTTTGCTCTGCACATCCCTAATGCATAGATTACCAGGGTCTCAAAGTCATCACGCATAAGAATTGGTATCTGCTGCCATTAATTGCAGAGCCATTTGACTGCTTCCAAGGGGCTAGAATCTTCACCTAATTGGATCTTCAGGGTGCCTACAATTTCATCCATTAACATGAAGGGGATGAATGTAAGCGAGTGTTTAATACTTGGAACAGGCATTACAAGTGCCTGGCAATACCGTTGGGCCTGTGTAATGCTCCTGTGTAACAGGTATGGGATGTGTGTGTCCTTAGTGCTGCAGCACAGTTGACAAAGCCTTGAGGGCAAACCCTTGTAGACCACACTGGCAGCTGGTAAATGTGTCCTGTAGTGGGATAGTCTGGGGCTTCACATTTAGAAGTCACCTTCTCTGCAGGTTGGGACCTTGGATTCTGGCAGCTGGCAGGACCGAGTTGGGTCCCTCGTGCAGTGGTGGTAGCTAGAGTCCAGAGACAAAGTAGATAGCAGGCTTTTGGAAGTCAGAGGAGAGCCAAATATGGGGAGGTAGTGAGGAAGAGTAGTTGGACCCAGGCTAGAGATCAAGTCCAGGTGGCAAGCAAACATGGTCAGGTCTAAGCAAGAGGTCAGGTCTGGAACAGTAAAATGAAGGAGATGTGGACACAGGAGACACTGAAGATGGGAACAAGGTAGATAAGCTGGACGAAGCTGGACCAGATGACAAGATGAGGCTGGGCTGGAAGACAAGATAAGCCTGGACTGGAAGACAAGGCAAGGCTGGACGAGGCAAGGCTGGAAGACAAGGCAAGGCAGGAATACGAGGCAAAGAAAGACTGGATGAGATAAGGCAAGACTGGATGAAGAAAAGCAGGAAGATGAGGCAAGGCAAAACTGGATGAAAGGCCAAGGATGGTCGAGGCAAGGCTGGAAGAAAAAACAAGGAACAGGAATGCCCGCAATACGCACTGCAGGGAATGCAGGAGACCCGTTACTGAGGCAAGATCTGGATGTCTGAAATGCCCTTTTTAAGGGTTGAAGCCTATGACATCATCCAATGGCACCATAGCCTGTTTCCCGTGATGGGCCATTTAAGTCTGGGCAGCCAGCATGCACATGCACCTAAAGAGAGCAGGGCCTGTGTGAGGATGGCGGCATCCATGCCATGCAAGTTAGGCCTACTGTTGCAGCATTTAGGGGTCAGTGTGCTGGCTTGTGGGGACATCCCATGAGTTGGCAAACATAACACCCTACAGTTTTCTAGAACATGATCAACAAAGTTTTTTGAGACCTCCTGCAATCGTGTGTACTTTCTTATCTATCCAGAACCTCTGCTTGAAGACTCCCTCCATGAAGTTTGCTCCACAGTTGATTGGACCCTTTCCAGTTATCCACAAAGAAGGGCCTGTTAGTTATCAAGTCAGGCTACTTCTATATAAATGTCCACAATAGCTTCACATATCTCTGTTGAAACCCTTGCTTTTATCATGGCCATCTCAGCCCATTTTGAAGCCTACCATTGTGATTTAGGAGGAAGACACAGAATATGAAATACAGACCATCCTGGACTCCCAGTATATCAAGGTTAAGCTATACTATCTCATCTCCTAGAAAGGATTTGGATCATAGAAGAACACATGGGAACCTGCCAGTAATGTCCATGCTCCTTGCCCCACCAAAAGTTCCATCGACTCTTTCCCCATAAACCTAAACCAAGGGCCTTGGGGACAGGATTTAGAAGGGGAGGTACTGTAATGGTGGGCTGAACACGGGGCCATCCCACAGCTGGCCTCACTCACCCTAGGATTTTTTCTTGTCATCATGGTAGAGCACTAGCATGAACACACCTAACATCAACCCCTATCGCCACTGCCATAGGCCACCTTAGGTGCACACATGCACACAATAGCCTCTGATAAAAAAAACTGCCTAACCAGGCTATTTAAACCTCCCCATGCCACTCAGGTGCTTCTCTAATCCAGTCCTGTTAGCCTTGTTACATCAGCCTAACCAGGCTATTTAAACCTCCCCATGCCACTCAGGTGCTTCTCTAATCCAGACCTGCTAGCCTTGTTACAATCCTACTCCTTCCTGCCTTGCTCCAGGCCTGCCAGCATTGTTTCACTCTTGCCTGCCTTGTTACAATCCTGCTGTTTGCTTTGCCCTTGCTCCTACCCTGCTCCCTGTTTTGTCTCTCCCTGACTTCTCCTGGTCCAGTCCTTTGCCTTCCTTTCTATTTCTGTCTTCCTCTTGGATCTTGCCCAGATACTAACATTATCTGATCGCCACCTGCCCTGACCTTGGCCTGGTTACTGATGCTACATGACTTCTCTCTACAGGACCCACGCCTAAGTCCTGCTGGACTTGTAACCCAAAGGCTCAACCTGTAAGGGAAGAGGCTGGTACAGGTAAAGCCTAGTCCTTGTCCCAGCGTGAGTGACTGCCTGCTGTCGATAGGACCCTAACTGGTTCACCAGGTGTGCAGTATCAATCTCACCACAGCCCTAAAGACTCACACCATGACACTCATATAAAATATTTAAAAACATCATACACATCAAATAATACCCGAAAAATTAAAAACAATAAAGATAAAAAAAACCCCACTCACTTCCAGTCACCATGAGATTTTTATGGATTAGTGGAAGGTGAAGGGAGGTTTCTCTTCTTTCATATACACACTTCCATCCTAATGCTCAGAGACATATACAAACGCTCTCATATACACACACTCACAGACACAGCAAACATGCTGGCTTGCTGGCTCCCTCCCTCTTTCTCAAGCACATACATGTGCTGGATCCTTCTCTCAGGCACATACATACATGTTGGCTCCCTCTCATTCAGGCACACACACACACACATTGGCTCCCTCGCTCTTAGGCAAACAGACAGACACACAGACAGTATCTTCATCTTTCTCGAGCAAACTCACATATACTGGCTCATTCAGGCACACATACACACACACACATATGCTGGATCTGCCCTCTCTCAGCCACATACACATTCTGGCTCCCTCTCTCTCAGGTACATATATACATGCTGATTCCCTCTCACTCAGGCACACATGCAGACACACACACATTACCTTCCTCTTTCACAAGTATACACAAACATACACACTGACTCCTTTTCTTTCATGCACAAAACACATAACACATGCTGGCTCCTGCTGTCTCAAGCACACACACACACACACACACACACACACACACACACACATTTTGGCTCCCTCTCTCTCACACAGGCAAACAGACAAACACACCTCTTTCTTCTCCAGTTAGGCCAGGATCCCCTGGGCCTTCTCCACTTTGACTGCTGAAATTGATGTGATCCCCCAGCTGCTGCGGGCCTCCTTCACTTCTGCCATTGGATGGAACGGGATCCCCTGGCAGCCACGGGGCCTCATATACATGGGCCACTGGGCAGAATGGGATCCCGCAGTTGCTGTGCACTTCCTCCTTTCCTGCCACCAGGTGAAATAGGATCAATTGGCAGTAATGGGCCTCTTCAATTTCTGCTGCCAGCTGGGACTGGAACCCCTGGAGGCTGCAGGCCTCCTGCAGTTTGGCAGCCAGGTGGGATGGGATCATCTGTCAGCCATGGGTTATCAATTTAGCTTGCAAATAAATGCCTGGCATTCGAGGCCCTTGGGCCCCCTGCTCTCCTCCTTGGTATGCCACTGATCATGGTACATGTGAGTACCATAACATGGAAAATTTCAGACAGGAGATTCTGAAGGCTAAATTTAGGCTTTTAGTTAGGAAATTTAAATCCCGAACCTCCAGGGTTGCATTGTCAGAAATACTCCCCATTCCATGTGCAGGATCCTAGAGGCAGCCTAAGCTCCAGAGTATCAATGTGTGGATGAGATGATGATGCAAAGAAGAGGTTTTTAGATTTGTAAGGAACTGGGGGGCACTCTGGGGAAGGGGAGACTATTCTGACAGAATGGACTCTACTTTAGCCAGGGTGGAACCTGGCTGCTTGTGCTAAAACTTAAAAAGGAAATAGAACAGCTTTTAAAATAGACTATGGGGGAAATTCAACAGTCACATAGAAGCACATAGTTCTAAGGGTGGTTTCTTCCCAGGATACTTTCAAAACAAGGAAGTTAAAATACCTCAGTAAAGAGGTTGCGATTAAGGATGAAGTAGCTCAGATGGGAATGACTCTAAACTGCCTACAGAGTGCAAATGAAAAGCATACTTTAGATTGAATGTCTGTATATAAATGTGAGAATTTGGAATAAAAAAATTAGAGAATTAGAATGTATTATATGAGGATATAAGACATTTACAGGCATTTCAGAGATGAGGTAGAAGGAGGATAACCAAAGGAACACTGTGATACCAAGGTATAAATTATATCAATGTGACAGGGTATGTTGAATTGGTGGAGGAGTGGTACTATATGTAATGGACTGCATAGAGTCAAGCAGGGTAAAAATACTGCAGGAAATAAAATGTACCATGGAATCCTTATGGTTAGAAATTTGATGTGTGATGGGTATGGGTGTAGCAATAGTGAATAACAAAATAAATGATGACAGATGAAGATCCAAGGTGTCTGAGGGTTGTAACTACTTGTCCGTGCAGGTTATACTTCTACAGAAATGTTATACCAAAAGTTAGCATGCTACCTCTAAAGTTACCACAGGTTACCTTTTTCTTCATTTCCAACCTCTGACCAAGATGAAGAAACAGCCTGTGAAATGCTAACTGAAATTAGAAAGTCAACTAAATTTGACAAAGGGAGTGCTGACAGCAGAACCTTCATCTGTTGGTAGGAAATTGGGACTTGCTGGGAGTAGTGCTTAAATCAAGTGATACATTTTTAAAAATTATAAATTTATGGAAGGCAAAACTATTACTGGCTGTTTATAATATTAGCTAGTTTTAAGGTTAGTATCTGTTTACCAGTGTATCAGGGGAAAAAGGACCACATAGTAGTTGGGGGGGCCTCCTGACCCCCCCAACTACTTGGGGGGGTCAGGGGGGTCAGGAGGCCCCCCCAAGCTGGCCAAAAGTTCCTTTTGGGTGCAACGAGGGTCCCCCGGAGCGATCGCGCGGGGAATCACGTGACGCCGCGTCACTCCCCCCCCCCAAGCTGGCCAAAAGTTCCTTTTGGGTGCAACGAGGGTCCCGGAGCGATCGCGCGGGGAATCACGTGACGCCGCGTCACTCCGACGTGACGCCGACGTCACGTGCTCCTCGCAAAGGAGTTCAGAAATGGCGTCCTGACTCCCTGCTGTACCACCTGGGAGTTTTGGTAAGTCTTGGGGGGGGATTAAGGAGGGTGAGGGGTTTAAATTTTTATTTAGTATCAACAATCGCGATTTCCAACTTATTCAACATAGCTATGTTGAATAAGTTGGAAATCCGATCGTTTTCTCCTCATCACTTTTTAAGTTAAAAAAAAAAAAAGTTGTGTTTTACATTTAAGTTCAAAATGAATGCACACCCCTAAGAACTACAACACACAAAGCCAGAGGTTCAAAAACCCACAGATCCTTACAGAATTCTCACCCTCAATGGGGGCCTCCTGGCACCCCTTATGGGCTACCCTCACTTTGCATCACAGCCAGTAATTCAATCCCCTTTATCAGCCCTCCTATGATAAAGGGAATGGAATATTTATAATGAGTAGGAAGGGAAAGAGAAGAGAAAAAACAAATTGCAACGTCCCATTCATCTTACGATGGCACTCTATATGGTGTGAAGGTGATCCTGCTATCTAGTGCAATTGACATTGGGGGAAATGGAATCTGGTAATCCTTCCTCTGACCCCATTTCAGTGTGGCTTAGCTCTTCCTTGCTATAGAACTGGTCTGTTGGTTCCTGCAATAACTCCATGCTGGAAATCCATTTTGGTATCTTTTTTTCCAGGATGGCTGGCCCTTTGTCAGTGAACTTTCTTTTTTTTTCTCTTCAAAAAGACTCCTCCAGTAAAGGCTGTACTCGAAAAATGTCCCATAGTAGCCTTTCTAGGCTCCTATAGCAGCCCGTCTTTCAGGCCTTGGGATTCTGCCCACAGATATTTCTGTATATAGCAGACTGTTTTGTCCAGATAGGCTAACACAGGTAGCACTGCTGTATCCAGCTTATCCATTCAGGAGATTAGTGGCTTCACTATTTCCCCTACTTTCTGAATACAGGCTCTTCAAATTTGCTCCATCTGTTCAATCTGTTTAAAACACTCTCATTGTCGGATATGGGTCACCTGTGATTGCACTGCAGAGGTAATCCTTTCCATCCAATTTCTGCCTCCACCATTTCAAAAATAGTTCTTGTCCTGTAAATCACCAGATTTTCAAGGACTCTCTCTTTGGGTGGTCAGAATATTTTTTGGAAAAGTGTCCCAGTAGGGTCATCATGTCACAAAATGTCCCAAGTTCCTACAGCCAAGACACTAGGAGAAGGAGCTGAGTATGTGGCCATAGAGTCTTACTACCTGTGATCCGATCCAGCAGGGAGAGGCAGAGACTTGAATCAACTCTGTTGCATCTTGTCTATTGGCTTCTACAGAAGAATTCTTTGGGGGGAGGCATGACCAGCTCAAGAGATCCTTGCTTTTCCCCAAGCAGGTGTCTACTTGTACAGGTATTAATTTACTCCTCCTTGATAGAAGGAAGCTCATTCCAAGCTAGTTCATCTTTAATTTCCTTTTTTAGTCTTAATCACAACTGATGCCACAGTGTCTCTTTGCCCCATCTCACATCTGGCTGAAGTTATGAAAACGGGAGGCACAGGACAAAACAGCGCCTATTCCCTGACATAATCACAGTAGTCCACTTTCTGTTGGATGTTTTTGGTTTCTCCAGTCAGTAGCTTAATAACCCAACATCACTTCCATGTGTCATCAACAAGGAAATCTGAATAAAACTGAAAGTGTAAATTAAATTGGTACAAGAAGCCACAAAAAGGTCCCCTGTTCCCTTCAAAGTTCTTGGGAAGTAGCAAAATGGGGGATGGACAGTTTTTTCCTGGCTAGTGTTCAACAAGATGTGGCCTGTTTCCAACTGCTGATACCTTTGCTCCCATGTTCTGTCAGACTGAATACTAGAGATATGAATCAGAACTGGAATCGGTTTGGATTCCAGTTCCGATTCACATGTGGGTTTTTTTCAATCGGGCCCGATAGCGGTTTTGTTTATTGGCTGCGCCTGAGCCGATAAACAAAAAACCCACCCCGACCCTTTAAAAGTAACCCCTTAGCTTCCCCCACCCTCCCGACCCCCCAAAAACGTTTTACAGGTACTTGGTGGTCCAGTGGTGGTCCCGGGAGCGATCTCCCGCGATCTCCCACTCCGGGCCGTCCTCCCGCTCCAGGGCCATCGGATGCCACTAATCAAAATGGCGCCGATGGCCCTTTGCCCTTACCATGTGACAAGGTATCCTTGCCATTGGCCGGATCCTGTCACATGGTAGGAGCACTGGATGGCCGGCGCCATCTTGTACTCCTACCATGTGACAGGGGCTGACAACTTGCCAAAAGTCCAGTGGGGGTCCAGGAGCGACCTCCTGCACTCGGACCGTCAGCTGCCAGTATTCAAAATGGCGCTGATATCCTTTGCCCTTACTATGTCACAGGGGCTACTGGTGCCATTGGTCAGCCCCTGTCACATGGTAGGAGCACAAGATGGCGCCGGCCATCCAGTGCTCCTACCATGTGACAGGATTCGGCCAATGGCATGGATACCCTGTCACATGGTAAGGGCAAAGGGCCATCGGCGCCATTTTGATTAGCGGCAGCCGACGGCCCGGGAGAGGGAGGATGGCCTGGAGCGATCAACTTTTTTGGGGGGTCGAGAGGGTGGGGGAAGCTAAGGGGTTACTTTTAAAGGGTCGGGGTGGGTTTAGGGGTTATTTTTGTGTGCCGTTTTTCTCGCCCTCCCCCAAAACGATAAGGGAACCCCCACGATCAATATCGTGGGGTTTTCCTATCGTTTTGGGGGAGCCCGTGATTTATGACGATTTTGAAAATATCGACAATATTTTCAATTGTCCAAAGCCCAATTCACATCCCTGCTGAATACTGCTCCTTTAGTACCTATATTTGTTGGGTTAAAAGTTGTATTTGGTAGTACTGTTCTTTAATTGTATTCACAATTGCAGCCATAATCAGGCAGTAAAGAAAGGAAAGGCTGACTTTGCCTAGGCTACTTCTACAAAATCTTTTGCTTGAGCCCCGCATGTTGCAAATCCCAGAGCTGAAACTGAGGGAATAGTCCATTCTATCTCCACATGCAGACTGGCTGCTCACAACACACAAACAAAAACAAACAAAAGAAAGCAAATGAAACCCCAGCTCCATTGAGTTCTAACTGACTGAAAAAATGTTCCCTGAATTTCTAGTCTCTTAATAAATAACTCTAAACCTGTGGGTTTCTCAAAAATGGACTGGTACAATCTTTCAGGTAAAAAAAGACCTCGCAGTAGCTGCACTTGCACTGACTCTTTAATGCAGGAAATCAAAGCAAAAACAAAACAGATTTCTCCTGATTTATGACTGCAGGAGGGGATAACCAAATTAGCTCTGGAAAAACACCAGGAGTGGTCCAGATTTCGGGGGTTAGAGGGGTCTGTGGGGGGCAGGGCAGCATCAGGAGGGCAGCCAGATTTTGATTTTTGATAAGAACATGGGGAGGGGTCGAAACTGTGAGCCCAGGGATCTTTATTGAACATTTAGAGAGAAGTTTGAGGGTGGGGAATCATGGCCCAATTAGACCATTTTGTACAGGAAGGAGGGAATTGGGCCACTAATTTTAAGAATAGTGCTACTTACCCAAAACTCTTCAAAAGATATCCAGATAAATAACAATGCTGCATAAGTACATAAGATTTGCCACAATGGGTTAGACCAAGGGTCCATCAAGGCCAGTATCCTGTAACATGGATTGGCCATTGTTGGAAAAAAGAAACTTGCAGAATTCCCCAAACCCACCTTAATAATGGTTTATGGACTTTTCCTCCAGGAACTTGTGTAAAATGATTTTAAACCCAGCTAGAATAATAGCTTTCACCACGTCCTTTGGCAACCAATTCCAGAGCTTAATTATGTGTTGAATAAAAAAAAATATTGTCTCCTATTTGTTTTAAATGTAGTACTTCATTACTTCAATGCACATCCTTTAGTCTTTGCACTTTTTGAAAGAATAAACAACTAATTCGTTTTCACCCATTCCATTCAGCTCATTATTTCATAGACCTCCATCATATCTTGCCTCAGCCATTTCTTTTCCAAGCTGAAGAGCCTTAACCTCTTTTTCCATTCCTTGTAGGGAAATTGTTCCATCCCCTTTCTCATTGTGGTCATCCTTCTTTCTACCTT